>NW_027495091.1:0-248252 GCF_021521415.1 Bidens hawaiensis | reverse complement strand
GGTAGAGTTGCTGTGTTGCCAACATGATGACTTGTGTTCGAGTCCCTGGAGCAGCTTTCCTTTTTTTAAATTGCAATTGCATATCCTTCTGATTTGAGTTCTCAAATAGAAAAAAATATGTCATTTTTCATGAAGTTTGGTGCAACGAGTGTTTATAAAGAACATTCATGTAAAAGAAACTAACATGTCTTAATTCTTTGACATATTCTTATTAGTTTGTTTTGTAGATCTCCAATTGAATACCTATTTAAAAGTGGCCATAAATTAATTTGTTTCTTGTGAAGATTTGTTTTTCAATGCCCTATTTATACATTTCATTTTTATTTCTATTTTTTTATACCCCCTGTCTAGTTTTTTGTCTAACACTTGCATACAAAATGGGTATTCTTATTTTGTTACTTACGTAATCATACCTAAGAGCATTCTTATCCAGCCCATCATTTAATGTGAGAGATGTTTTTATAATTTAGAGAGTGATTTATGGTGTTGTGAGTGAAGAGCTTTTATATTTTAGAAAAAGTAGTGGTTTTTCTGTATATTTGAAAAGCTACTGTTTACCCCCTATAATTTTTTAATATATTTTGAAAGTGGTTGTGAGTGAAGGAAAGAGAAAATGTAATGATAAAATGTATAAAAAATATTATTTAATTAAAATAGAGAGAGAAAATGTAGTGAGTTTTAGTGTAATTTTTGGTTTAGTGATAGGGGGGTGGATGAGAATGCTCTAAGACACTTATGTATCAAAGGTTTCAAACATAACTCTAAATGAAATTTAATGTATCGAAACTGGTAACGAAAGAAAAACAATGCAAAAAAGGCCCATATTTTTTACTTCGCTTTAGGCCTCCAAAATTGTTGGGCCGCCACTGGAGCTAGTAGAAAGCTTTTTAAAGATTTCGTTTATATATTTAAGGTTTTTCTACTTTGAATACAACAGTTTAGGTATTACACCATCATCTCATCCCTTTATTGCAAAATCTTCTTTGGAATAAGCTAATGTTAATATGAGAAGTTTTAGTCAGCCTCATTATCAACGTTTTAGTGGCTGTCAAGTATAATTTTGCTCTACTGCTAACATCATGTTTGGGATTGAGTTAGAAAATCAATCCCAAATTTTGTCACCTTATTGGTTTATTGACTTTTTCTAAAATCTAATAAGTTATATGATGTTTGACAATTACAAAAATTCTTTTTATTTTAATTTTTTTGAAAGAGTTAAAAAACAGTTTTCTAAAAACTTGACTTTTGAAAATGACATTTTGGAAAAGCAACGCAATAAGCATCCAAACTTGACACAACTCAATATTGGATTATTGATTTAAAACAAGTGTGATCATATATTAAGTGTAAGTGTTTAGTTGGGGGTAGAGGTGCACAAATCGGTTTTTTTAAAAAAACCGGTTCGGTTTATTAACCGAACCGTTTTTTTTTGGCCCGGGAAAAAACCGGTTCGGTTAATAACCGGACCGGTTAATAACCGGTTTTTGTATCTGAAAACCCTAACCGGTCTAACCGGTTAGGATCCGGTTTAGGAACCGGTTAGAACCGGTTAATAAACCGGTTTTTTTATTAACCGGTTTTTTAATAACCGGTCTAACCGGTTTTTTTTTTTTTTTTTTTTTTAAATAACCATTATTTTTTCACAGTATAAACAAACCGGTAACTACAAGGCAAACCGGTAACTACAAGGCAAAACGGACTGACTCCATTCATTGCTTTCGTTGTTAGGGTTCTTTGCTTGGAAGATTAAAAACACATAACTTTCATTTATAACTTTTACATTAAAAATACAAACATTAAATCGTTATCGCATATTCGTAACTCAAAAATACAAACATTAAAGAATGCTTAGACACGATTACATTAACAACTTGCTGTTTCTTACTCATTATTTTCTTCGCTACCCGATCCCGAGCTATTCCTTAGGTAATCGTCGTACGCGGCTTTCTTCATCGGTCATTGGTTGAGTGTGTCCTTGATTAACCTCGTCTCATATCAAATCAAGTGTGATCATATATTAAGTGTAAGTGTTTAGTTGGGGGGTGTCTCATATCAAAATAAAAAAATAGCTCTTTGATTTTTTGTAAATGATACATTATTTAATTCTATGATTTGTTTAATATTTTTTAATAGCTAATATTTTACTCTTAGATCTATCTAATTCATTCTCAACTTGCAAAACATTTATATCTATGACAAAAAAAAAAATCTTTCAAAATTGAATTTAAGTTGGCAAGGACTCAAAAATACCAATTGTAAAATTAATTGTACTTATAATTAATGCCATTATTCAACCATTCACATACGTCAACCACCAGAGACTCTGAAATCATATGAAACCAGGGTACTATTACTATATGTGGTCCAATAGGTTTGTATGCATATGCATATGCCCGTACATCTCATATGTGTGCTCTTAAACGAATCCTATGGTACATCGAGGGCACCATGGATTTTGGTCTAACGTTGACCTCAACCTGCTCACTTGTATCTTATAGCTATGCCAATTGGTGTGGACGCTCAAACACTCGTCAGTGCACTTCTGGATATTGCGTATTTGTGTTCACCTAGGTTATAATTTGTTCTCCTAGGTCTTTCAAAAAAACAACTGCTTTAACGAGATCAAGTGCTAATGCCAAATGTAGGTCACGTGACCGGATCAAACAACACAACAAACTAAGTACTATTCGTTCTTGGATCAACCTCACAACTAGTTGGCGGAAACAACTAGCTAGACCGAGATCTCGGATCTTGTGGTGGTGAAACTTGGAGGCCGGAAGTTAGAAGAGGGTGAGGGAAGTTGAGAGAGTTTGTGTTACTTGGATAATAATTTGCAAAAGGGTTTATCTACAAAGGTTATGGAGAAATGGGTTAAGTGACCCTTTATATAGGGACCCATTTCTCCAACAATTAAATTTTGTCCTTACAAAATAAACGTACTGAGGTACGTATTACACCGACTTTTAGCGAATATAAAGACATACACAATCCTAAAACTAATATAGAATATTGGCCCTACAATCTCCCTCTAGGATTGAGTATGTTTAGGAACGTTCATCAAATTCCTTGTTTCTTCTTTATTTCTTAAAAACTAGTACTTTTCTTGATCCAAGAGCTTCAACGAGATTGGATTTTGAACAGTTCTTTATTTTCCGATCTTGAATACTTGAACTTCAATCTTATTTCTTGGGAATGATCAGCCACAACGAATTTTAGAAACATCATATGCGGGAGGCTCGACATCTAATTTTCCTTTTGTTGACTTTCTTGTGCCGACTTGTTTCTTTACTTTGTCCTTCGACTGATCTTTAGACACGATCAGTTCATTTTAGGTTCAACCACCAACTGTCACGTTCTCGTTTTTTTTAAGCGCTTCAGCATCTGCAACTTCAGTCTATGCAGCCCAGGACACTTGATCTTGATTTACCTGTCCATGTACAGCTGCACAAAACTTAGAGCGAATAAGATTCGTTCACAGACCCTCTTGAGGGTCAAAGAAAAATTTTCTTTTTCAAAACATGCTCTTGGTTTGAAGTAGTTGCAAGATAACTCTGAAATTTTAATTTTATATAGACTTCTCAAAATATATATTAATTTCAGTCCCTCAACTTGTAAATGATTTATTTAAGTCCCAGGTTTCCAACGAACTTTGTATGAACGACTTTGACAACAAAACACATGATTTTGAATAGAACAAATGTTTAATAAAATATGTACGAACACATAAAAACTTAAAATCTTTTTGAAATTTTCATATATCAAATATTACGAATATATATACATAATGTTTTGAAGTTAAAACATAAAATAAAATAAAAATATGAGTAAGGATGAAATTAATTTAGATAACAATAATATTTACATAATTTTCTAATGACTTTAATATTTTTACGAGAAAGATCACAACATGGAATCACATTGTCTATAATGTCCTAGATCACACTTCTATTTGAATATTATTATGCCAAGAACTCAAAGTCGATTGTAGATATGTTGGTCCACTTTAAACTTAACAAGTATTTTGATTTCACCGTGATACATTAGGGTATTAATTAGGCACAATACTTGTGTGGTCCCCTGTTAATCCAACATATTACAAACTCCATCATACCTCGGGCATAGTTTGTTTTCATCAGTATCACTCCGAATTGACTCTGACCCCCTAATGATTGATCAAAACATTTTGAGCTTCATACACTTTTTGCAAACTTTTCATTCAAACAATATGTAAAGGTTGAACCAAGGACTTACTAGCCTTGTTGACTTATGCCTTCATATAAAGTGTTTAAGACTTACTTGTTTGCCCCACGTTACGTGGTTCTAATATAACCCTTTTTGTTTGATAAAATTTTTAACATTTTGGTTGTTGATTTGAATACTTTTTGAGTATTTTGCAGTTTTTCTGTAATTTTTGATATTTTTCAATATTTGAAGCTAAAACAAGAAATATTTTCATTGTGATCAATCACTAACGGGCTCGTGTATGACTGACTATTAGGATTTTTGCCTTCAATAATTTAACTTATATGGAGTCGTCAACCGCTTCATAAAAGTGTAACCACTAGTAAAGGCGGACATTTAAGTTTATATTACTATGATACTTACTCATTTGTTAAGCCTATCTACACATCAAGCAATGATCTTGTTGGCTTTTGATCTACTCTTTTCATGTGCTAGGTTCACCTAAGACAATTTTCTATCATTTTCCAAATGTCTGATCAATTTCTCAAAGTTTTCTGATATTTTAATATTATCTGACTCCCTCTAAGTAGGAGCTCTCTCTAAACAAGATATTATACTTTTAATTATTTTTCTGATTTTCTTAAATAACATAATAATATAAAATATTTTTGGAAAGTCAAGTGACCTAATTTTTGTTTTTCTTAAAGCAAAGATAAAATCTTTTTGTTGAGTTAAAGTTAACTCATTTTCTCCCTCTAAAATTGTGACATATTTGAAAAATATTTACAATTTTATATACAAAAAGATAGATAGGTTGTTTTAATCAAAATTGATTGATGGCTTTAGTGAAAAAGTCAACAAAGCTGTTGTCAGATGGACTATCCTAAACATGCATTATCACATCATATAACAAAGTTGAAGAGATTCAAACCGAAACCCCATCAACTGATGCTGGATCCATCACTTGAGAAACGCTCGACAAGTCGTGGTTAAACCATTTGAATAAGGTTGGCATTGTTGAAGCACAAAGTATGAAACATTTCCCATTTCCTAAAGTTAGTCATCCCATGTCGCTTATGAAAGACTCGAATCCGCCATCAAATGGTTTAGCATCAAATAGCAAGGGTTCGTCTCCCATCATATGTCGGGTGCAACCACTATCTAAGTACTGAATACTCTTGATAGTCCTCCCTGATTAACCCTACATGCATTAAGCGTTTAAATAGACATGGGTTCCCGAGACTTAGTTGTCTCGGAAAAGTCAACCTAAATTGACAAAACTTGATTTTATTTCTTGAAAACAATTTATTTCTTGGCGACTCGTCGCTTGAAGAATAGTCCTTAGGAGTCCAAGCACAAGCTTGTTCCTTGGTTTTAAAGATTTTGGACTTTTGTTTTCTAAATTTTAAAACTGTTTTTGGTGAATCCTCAGACTTTTCAGTCTAAGGATCCTTTTTGATTTTATCCTTTTTAGTTTTCCAAAATGGTTTTCTCTTGCGTTTTACTTTATTGACTTTGGATTTCACATCCGTTTCACTAGCTTCACTATCAGCTTGATCAGTCCTTGAATTTGAGCTACTAAAAGCACCTTTTACGGACTGACTAAGCCGCCTTTGAATATCAAGTTGTTGCTTGAACCAGTGCTTGCATTGTCTTGCAAGGTGAGAAGAATGACCACAAATAAAACAACACTTTCTCCTAGGACTAGGAACACTATAGAACTCATCAGAATTATAAAATGGTTGGTGTGGTGGGAAAAGGTGATCCGTGGAAAGGAACATGATTATAAAACACATTTAATGATTGATCATGATCATCAAAAACATTAATGTAATATGGATCAACAATATTTTGTTGATAGTGACCATAACAGTTGTTATCAAAACAGTTGTATGACTGAGGATTTTGTGATTGATTAGTTGTTTGAGAAAATGATATTTTATTTGGTGGCATATATTTACATGAAGTACTCGGTTGATTGTCATTTTCAAACACTTTTCTTTTACTTGAATTATCCTTAGTCTCACAACTTGATGATGAACAACTTGATATGTTCACCTTAACTGGACTTTCCACCGACCCACTTTCTTCTACACAAACTGCTGAAGAAAATGAACTACTATTAGGACTAACTGAAGGAACAACTAAATCAACAGTATTGGGAGCACCAGGAACAAATGTCTTTGAAATTGGAACATGACCAATACCATAGACCATTTCTTCCTCTGGTGGTGAGTTAAAACAAAAGTGAGGAAGGCTAGTATAGTTATCATTAAAAGGCGGTGGCACGGCAGAACTTTCATAGCTTATTCCAGTCTTTATTCTTAACTCCATTTGTGACCCAATTAATTTATTCAGCTTTTCAGAAGCTAACTCAAAATTTTCTATGGCAATTTTCTTTTGGGTTAACTCAATTTCTAATTTGACAATTTTAGTTAGTTCAATAACATGATTTTCATGACTTTTTGCTAAATTTTTAGCAATGGAAACTTTTTCCCTAAGATCAGCTATATCATTACCATGAGTGTTAATTCTAACAGTATAAATCTTTGCAGCCTTTTAAAGATCTTCATTCTGAACTTCAACGCTAAGAATTTGTTTTAGAATTTTAGCATTATGGTTTCTATAGTGAAGAACTTTATCAATACAATCTTGTGTGCAAAGTTTGTGTACCTCGGGAATGAGCGAGGAAAGTGAAGGAATTCCATCAGTGGTGCATGACGAGGTGCTTGCTTGACTACTTCCACTTGCAGCACACTTGGGGATGATAGGACTTGTTTGACTACTTGCACCCGCAACACTTGTCTCATCTTTATTTTCTTTCGATTGATTGTTTATTTGAAGGTTGACATCCATTGATTCAATAGACTTGATGGTAGAAGTCAACTATGAGAATGTTAAGGTATCAAGGCTTGTCGTTCTCTTGATGGTAATCACACTACTATTCCATGCGTAATGCAGCGAATCCAACAACTTCTTGTTGATCTCAGACAACACAGGGATGATACCGACACTTCTCAATTTAGTAACGAGTGACTCAAATCTGTTGATGAGAGAGGCAACCGATTCTCCTTGAGTATGTTCAAACATGTTGAATTCTTCTTTGAACCTGTCCTTTTGGCCTTCCCTCATGTTGAGACTTCCATAAAGCTTAGAATTGCAAGACATTTTATTTGGGGTCAAAGTCAATGTTCAACTAGTTAGACTCGAACACTTTGACTTGATTCGAACACTTTGACTCGAACACTTGACTCGAATACTTTGACTCAAACACTTTGACTCGAACACTTACACTTGGAACACTTTGACTCGAACACTTACACTTGGAACACTTTGACTCGAACACTTAGACTCGAGCACTTTGACTCGAACACTTAGACTCGAACACTTTGACTCGAACACTTAGACTTGAACACTTAAGACTCGAATACTTTGACTCGAACACTTAGACTCAATTACTTTGAGTTAAACTGAACTAAACTGAACTCAATTAGTTTGACTCAAATTGAAACTCAACTAGTTTGACTCAAAGTCAAACTCGACTAGTTTGACTCAAAGTCAAACTCGATAAGATTTTTTTTTAAACGGGTCAAAGTCAACGGTCAACTGGTCAACACTTTTCTCAAAGATCAAACACTCTTGAAACAAAAACTGCTCAAAAACTAAGTCCAGTGTATTCTAATGTAACAAAGTTTCAATTAGAATACAATTGACTTAGAATAAAAAGGACAGCCTCAAGATTGTATTCGAATGAAAAATTACCTAAGTTAAATGTATTCTAAATGAAAGAAAATAGAATACAAATGACTTAGAATAATTTTAGATTACACCAGATTGTATTCAAACAAGAGAATGTATGCGAATGAGAGGATGTATGCGAGTTTGGTTATGTATGCGAATGGAGGGATTGTATGCGAGTGTGATAATGTATGCGAATGAGAGGATTGTATGCGAGTGTGATAATGTATGCGAGTGAAGGGATTGTATGCGAGTTTGAGAATGTATGCGAGTTTGAGTAACGTATGAGAGTTTGAGAATGTATGCGAGTTAACAATTGTAATCGATCACTAGTGTATTCGAATCCCACTTTCAACTCACATGTATTTGAAATTTTTAAACAATCCCAAATACATGAAAAACACAACTTTTTAGTATACCTTTCACATGCACCAACACACACACCAATCTAGAGAATTCAAACACCAAAAACATCAACTTTTACACAAACTTTAACATCTTCTTGAACATGAACAACCTAATTTTCTTGAAACTTTGAAGAACACATAAACCCGAAACCCACTTATTTTCTTGAAATTCCGTCTTTTCACACGCACAAGACCAAATTCAAGGTTGTGGCCCAAGATCTACAACTAGTAGATCCCGAAAGCTCTGATACTAATTTTAGGTACCGTGACCAGATCAAACAACACAACAAACTAAGTACTAGTCGTTCTTGGATCAACCTCACAACTAGTTGACGGAAACAACTAGCTAGACCGAGATCTCGGATCTTGTGGTGGTGAAACTTGGAGGCCGAAAGTTAGAAGAGGGTGAGGGAAGTTGAGAGAGTTTGTGTTACTTGGATAATAATTTGCAAAAGGGTTTATCTACAAAGGTTATGGAGAAATGGGTTAAGTGACCCTTTATATAGGTCCCCATTTCTCCAACAATTACATTTTGTCCTTTCAAAATAAACGTATGGAGGTACGTATTAAACCGACTTTTAGCGAATATAAAGACATACACAATCCTAAAACTAATATAGAATATTGTCCCTACACCGAATATCTCAGAGTCGCTAATGTTGTTTCTTAAATTTGTTGGCAAAGAAATCAACTTTTGGAATAACATAATCCACAACCCCATACCATCATAGTTTATTGTGACAATGTGAGTGTGATTTACTTAACTGGTAATCTCATTCAACATCAACATATCAAACACATTGAAATGAATATAAACTGTGTTCGTGAGAAGGTTAAAGGCGATCAATAATTCACGCTCTTCATATCTCATCCTGATCGCAGAGATCTTCACTAAGGGATTGTCGTGCGTCTTATTAACGTCATCCGTCGACCTCCTGCTTCGATTGGAGGGTATACTAGGATATATTATATTAGTGATTATCATTTTAATCAGTTGTATTATACCCCATTATGTTTCCTAGTATATGTCAAATTATAACCAAGCAATTCAATAAGCTCTTATAGTTAGCATGAGAAATCTAGTTTAAGCATAAAATACGAACCAAATGAGCCATAGTTACAAACAACAAATAAAAAACAAGTTTTACATAATGGTAATATACTTTTACTTTTATTTTTAAAATTTCAGGAGTCCTATTATATTTTTCATTTTGATATAACTTTAATAACCCTTCTAAAATTAAAAAGCACTACTATAGTAGCAAATGTTTTAAACGTTAATGACAAATGACAACTTTAAATTAACAGTATAAAGTGCATGTGTTGTATCAATAAAAGAGAGATACAATGTTGTTATATCTATCACATATGCCCTCAAATAAACAAAGTAAATGATACACACATGTCGAGTGTTGAAGATGTTAGGTTTTCTTTCATTTCTAAGGAACTTAACCAAAAAACAAAGTAAATGATACAAAGTAAATGGTGCCCTCAAATAAACAAAGTAAATGATACACACATGTCGAGTGTTGAAGATGTTAGGTTTTCTTTCATTTCTAAGGAACTTAACCAAAAAACAAAGTAAATGATACAAAGTAAATGGTGCCCTCAAATAAACAAAGTAAATGATACACACATGTCGAGTGTTGAAGATGTTAGGTTTTCTTTCATTTCTAAGGAACTTAACCAAAAAACAAAGTAAATGATACAAAGTAAATGGTGCCCTCAAATAAACAAAGTAAATGATACACACATGTCGAGTGTTGAAGATGTTAGGTTTTCTTTCATTTCTAAGGAACTTAACCAAAAAACAAAGTAAATGATACAAAGTAAATGGTGCCCTCAAATAAACAAAGTAAATGATACACACATGTCGAGTGTTGAAGATGTTAGGTTTTCTTTCATTTCTAAGGAACTTAACCAAAAAACAAAGTAAATGATACAAAGTAAATGGTGCCCTCAAATAAACAAAGTAAATGATACACACATGTCGAGTGTTGAAGATGTTAGGTTTTCTTTCATTTCTAAGGAACTTAACCAAAAAACAAAGTAAATGATACAAAGTAAATGGTGCCCTCAAATAAACAAAGTAAATGATACCCACATGTCGAGTGTTGAAGATGTTAGGTTTTCTTTCATTTCTAAGGAACTTAACCAAAAAACAAAGTAAATGATACAAAGTAAATGGTGCCCTCAAATAAACAAAGTAAATGATACACACATGTCGAGTGTTGAAGATGTTAGGTTTTCTTTCATTTCTAAGGAACTTAACCAAAAAACAAAGTAAATGATACAAAGTAAATGGTGCCCTCAAATAAACAAAGTAAATGATACACACATGTCGAGTGTTGAAGATGTTAGGTTTTCTTTCATTTCTAAGGAACTTAACCAAAAAACAAAGTAAATGATACAAAGTAAATGGTGCCCTCAAATAAACAAAGTAAATGATACACACATGTCGAGTGTTGAAGATGTTAGGTTTTCTTTCATTTCTAAGGAACTTAACCAAAAAACAAAGTAAATGATACAAAGTAAATGGTGCCCTCAAATAAACAAAGTAAATGATACACACATGTCGAGTGTTGAAGATGTTAGGTTTTCTTTCATTTCTAAGGAACTTAACCAAAAAACAAAGTAAATGATACAAAGTAAATGGTGCCCTCAAATAAACAAAGTAAATGATACACACATGTCGAGTGTTGAAGATGTTAGGTTTTCTTTCATTTCTAAGGAACTTAACCAAAAAACAAAGTAAATGATACAAAGTAAATGGTGCCCTCAAATAAACAAAGTAAATGATACACACATGTCGAGTGTTGAAGATGTTAGGTTTTCTTTCATTTCTAAGGAACTTAACCAAAAAACAAAGTAAATGATACAAAGTAAATGGTGCCCTCAAATAAACAAAGTAAATGATACACACATGTCGAGTGTTGAAGATGTTAGGTTTTCTTTCATTTCTAAGGAACTTAACCAAAAAACAAAGTAAATGATACAAAGTAAATGGTGCCCTCAAATAAACAAAGTAAATGATACACACATGTCGAGTGTTGAAGATGTTAGGTTTTCTTTCATTTCTAAGGAACTTAACCAAAAAACAAAGTAAATGATACAAAGTAAATGGTGCCCTCAAATAAACAAAGTAAATGATACACACATGTCGAGTGTTGAAGATGTTAGGTTTTCTTTCATTTCTAAGGAACTTAACCAAAAAACAAAGTAAATGATACAAAGTAAATGGTGCCCTCAAATAAACAAAGTAAATGATACACACATGTCGAGTGTTGAAGATGTTAGGTTTTCTTTCATTTCTAAGGAACTTAACCAAAAAACAAAGTAAATGATACAAAGTAAATGGTGCCCTCAAATAAACAAAGTAAATGATACACACATGTCGAGTGTTGAAGATGTTAGGTTTTCTTTCATTTCTAAGGAACTTAACCAAAAAAATAATAGATAAAATTTTAAATGCACCATGCACTAAATGTGACGATTTCAACCTTTTATATACAAATAGGCCGAGTCGTGTCGTGTTTTACCTTTATAAGTTAAGCTAAAAGATTTAAATCAACATCCAAGTCATCTAAAATATATTCAAATTTGTAACCTATTCGGGTGCTTATTTAAGAATTTACGAAAATGAAAAGAAACAAAAAAACAATTTATGTACTACTACACTGCCAAGTTGTTCTACTGGCGCCTTATGAGTACTTGATCTAGTCAGGGATTACTCGTAAACTAAAACCAAACTATTATTAAGTGATTACTGGTATTGTTACGTTAATGTTACTAGGACTATGAAGAGATGATGAATTATCTGTTGGGGGGGCATCTTTTACTGGTGTGTTGAAAAAGGAGTTATATTTGAAGCGTTTATTAGTTTGGGTCGACCAAGCGTTCATTAGTTTGGTTTCGTGGATAACATTTCATACATACACATTTCATATGTCTCACTTTAAGATCATTCACATTTAACATCTTTCATTCATTCATTCATTCTTGTGCGGACTAGTGAGGTTGTAGTGATTCGTTTGTGAAGTATTCATTAATTTGTTGATAATATGTGAGAGGAACTGTAAAATTTGGTAAAGTCAACCTCACCTTTCATTGAGGATTTGATTAATATTTATAAAGAAACAATACAACTTCTCCATAATTATAGGAGAATGACCAGAACCATTGAATAACAAAATAAATACAATTAATTGTGGAGATTGACTAGAATATTATCTAATAGGAACACTATCTTCACATAGTGGTGTTTTGTTCCTGAGAGTTTGAAACTTTCTTGCATTGTTTCTTGAGGATTACACTATCTTAACATAGTGAATGGTTGAAGAGTTGTAAAGACATACTATCTTGGCATATTGTGTAAAATTAGGTGATCACAACTACATTGGCTTAATGAAACGTTGTATCGTTGATCCATACCATTTAAAAGAAATGTATAATGGAGCAACTCACAATTGGAGAATAAGGGAGAAGAGGAAGAAATAATTAATTAACATCCACTTGAACCTCTACAAAGCAATTTGGTCATCTCTATCCCGTAAACTCTATACATACTTGCATACATCTTGAATTATAAACGAGTATACAAACAAAATTTACATTTTTAAACAAGTTAAAAATCTTATAAACCTATCCACACCCCTAGGTTTCGACACATTATTTTATATTTTATGCATATGCCGAATTCCCTTGCACAACAAATTCCCGCTACAACGCCCGGGCTACATCCACTAGTAAAATACATTATCAATCTAAACTATTTAATTATTGTTTGTAATTATTTAATATAGTTCAAACTTTAACTCACATTGCATCTCTTCTTCATACAAAGGAACATAAACACCCCAAATGTCTATATATATCACCATCTAATTTCATTCATCTCTTCACATCTCTCTCTTCACATACATCTTCCTCTCTTTACAATGGAAAGAACCCCGCATATAGCCATTGTCCCAAGTCCCGGAATGGGACATTTGATCCCTTTGGTTGAATTCGCCAAGCGTTTAAAGAACCACCATAACATCTCTTCAACTTTCATCATTCCAAACGGCGGGCCTCTATCAATATCTCAACGAGCCTTTCTCGATTCCCTCCCAGGTGGATTAAACTACGTCGTTCTTCCTCCAGTTAGTTTCAATGATTTACCACAAGATGCACTAACTGTAACCCAAATAAGCCTCATGGTCACTAGGTCTCTCGACTCGCTTCGTGAAGCGTTCAAGTTATTGGTTGCGGAAACAAACATGGTGGCTTTGTTTGTTGATCTTTATGGCACGGATGCATTTGATGTTGCTATTGAATTTGGAGTTTCGCCTTATGTGTTCTTTCCATCAACTGCTATGGCATTGTCTTTGTTTCTTCATCTTCCTAAACTTGATCAAATGATTACATGCGAGTATCGAGACTTACCCGAACCCCTTCATATAACGAGTTGCATACCGATTCGTGGGCAAGACCTGCTTGACCCGCTTCAAGATAGAAAGAATGATGCATATAAATGGGTGCTTCATAATGCAAAGAGGTATAAGATGGCTAAGGGTATAATGTTGAATAGTTTCAAGGAGTTAGAGGATGGAGCTTTGAAAGCGTTGCTAGAAGATGAACCGGGCAAGCCGAGGATATATCCCGTTGGACCGTTGATACAGACCGGTTCGGGTTCAAGTGGTGACGTAGACGGGTCAAAGTGTTTGAAGTGGTTAGATGGCCAACCATGTGGTTCTGTTTTGTACATATGTTTTGGGAGTGGTGGAACCTTGTCTTCTAATCAGCTCAATGAGTTAGCATTAGGTTTGGAATTGAGTGAACAAAGGTTCATATGGGTGGTTAGAAGCCCCAATGATAAACCGAACGCGACTTATTTTAACTCACATGGTCATGAGGACCCTTTGTGTTTCTTACCAAAAGGGTTCTTGGAAAGAACCAAAAGTATCGGGTTTGTGGTTCCTTCTTGGGCCCCGCAAGCCCAGATCCTAAGTCATAGTTCAACCGGTGGGTTTTTAACCCACTGTGGTTGGAACTCGATTCTTGAAACTGTAGTACATGGTGTGCCGGTGATTGCATGGCCACTTTATGCAGAGCAAAAGATGAATGCAATATGTGTAACCGAGGGTATAAAAGTGGCGTTAAGGCCCGCCGCCGATGAAAATGGCATTGTGGGTCGTGTGGAGATTGCTAGGGTCGTGAAGGGTTTATTAGCAGGGGAAGAAGGAAAACCGATTAGGAGTCGGATTCAGGATCTTAAAGTTGCAGCCGCTAATGTTCTTAGTAAAGATGGGTGTTCAACAAAAGCTTTAGATCAATTGGCTTCCAAGTTGAAAAAGGAGAATAATTTAAGCATTTAAATATTCTTGTATGTCATAAATAACATCATGTGTTATCACTTTTTTGTGTAAGAAAATGATTTAAGTTCCAAGACATAATCGGTTTTCGGTTTGGTTTTCAGAACCGAAAACCCAATTCGGTTAAAATAGAGTAACCCGGATTATACATACCGGGCTACGGATTTTCCTATTTGTGCAGCCCATTAAACATTTAGCTCAATACAAAGCCAACCAATGAACACCCATCTAGCATCTTATTAAAATTCGGGCTTTTTGGTTTGAAACCGAACCAATTAAAATTCGGGTTTTACCAACTTTAAATTTGATTCGTTGTTCAGTTTCAACTGGAAAAATATTTGAACTGTGGAAACCAAAACCCGAACCTTGATCACCCCTATTTAGTAACGGATTACTTGTTCTGTAATGTTATGAGGACTTAAGTGAACCCGCAAATTACCAAACAATAAGCAAAAGTTACCTGGCCGGCATAACTTACCTGGCCATAATTACGCAAGATCCTCTGTCGTGTATCTTTCAACGAATATATATATATATCCGTGAAGAAAACATGTTTAAAGATCTTTTCCCCAACATCAACTTACTGATGCAGAAGCAAGGTGTATAAGCCAGTCATTTGGCCCTGTAAAATTTTGAAAAAGTACTAATAATATCACGAAAAATTAACGCATTCATACTGCCTTATGAATGGGTCGGGTCAGATCGGTAATGGACTAATGGGCCAAAACCAAATATGTTTCGGTTCTGGGCTTGGCTCATTTTAAGTGTTAACATTGATGTTGAAAAAAGTGATGAACTTGTTTCATTATAACAATAACAGTGAATTCTACCTGTATCTAACAAGAGTGTATACTAGAACCCGATATTAAGTTTTTTATCATAATCAAATGTTCATCATTTGATACATGCAGTGACATACGAAGGTTTGTTACCATTGTTTCTTTCTCCCAGTTTAAGGGACCCAATGCATGTAATGCCGCCATGGTGGAACGGTAGGCACGCAACTCCAGTCTATGTTTAATGTCATCTCTGTTGGTAAAACCGGGATAGACATCAAAACAGACTGTGTAGTTATGCCCTCTGCCAGAAACTATCCGCGCGCAACGCCACGATTTGTAGCAAAATACTTCAACTATACTTCCTCTCGTATACTTCATGATCCAGAAAGAATTTGTCTTGAATTCCAAGTTAAAGTCCTTAAAACCTGTTCATAAATCAGATTATAGCATGATTAGTGATAATATATAGAATCAAAACACACATGCACAATAACACAGAAATAACAAGCTTATGATCAAACATATCATCAAAGTCCGGTTCAAATTCACGCCAATCTCTAACGATTCGGATCTGAATGGGTTGATCAGCTTGGACGAAAAGAAGGGGGGGCTCAAAATTTTGGGGCGAAAATAGGTAAATCTAAACTACGTATAAAAATTTTGGGCACAAACTTGTAAATTTACACTACTTGTAATCAAACAAATCTCCGAATTCTCTTAAAAGAGAAAACGAGAAAGCATCAAAACAAGATATCTTAATAACAAATTAAAAATCAATTACCACATTATGATGATCCAGATAACTAACTAATTGTATAACGATCATTAAAACATATATAGAGCTAGCGTTAAAAAATAACTAATTTATTATCTGAATAAGTTAAAACGGTACATGCATTGGATCATTGATAATAAATCTATAATATATCATCCTAATAACTGATATTATATATAGATGATTACAAAATCGAACAAACAACATACGAGATCGAAAATACAAAGTAATGAAAATCTATGAATAGTTGAACGAAGAGATTTTTGGGAAAAACAACCACCTAGCCACGAACGGTAAACTAAAAGTGCGGAATTAAACTTCGTTTGGCTAAACTTTTTCCTGACCCGAATGAACCAATGAGGATGCAAACAAATAGGGTAATTTAAAAGTAAAAGTGACACGATAAATTTTAGCGTGGAAAACCTCTCAAGGCGAGAGTAAAAACCACGGGACTACTAGAGCCGCTTCAAATTCACTATCACCAATAATGAGCAATACAAAGTTCTTCTCTAGGTAAAACTAGAGACATACACAAATCATCATATACTTGGTACAAAACAATCTTCAAGTATATGGAATCAAAACAAACGAGTAAGAGGTAACACCAACGAGAAAATACCCGGTCTCTAGAACGTCTCTTATCTCTTCACAAACACCAAAACTTGAGCACCCAAATCTTCTCTTCGTAACTAGCTTTGTCGACAGCAGAAGAGGAACAAAATAATCTCAAGTCTTTTGGTATGTATGTGTAACGGCAGAACAACTCAAAACCTAAACAATAATTCTCTCATATATATTTAGAGTTATGTCGGCTGCTGTGTAGATTTCTCTCCAAGAAAAACCATATAATATTAAATGGGCCAGTGAAGTCCATCCAATAAAAATAACCATAGCATGTAACTTATGGTGGTGGTATTGGCTTGTGACGTGAGAACAAAAACAAAGGGAATATCACATTTTTTTTTCTTCTTATTTATATATAATTAAATAAATAAACCATGTAATTAAAGATGAGTTGGGCTTTCTCATGGGCAAAAAATATCCCAACAGATATTCATACCTTCAGATTTGCTGTAACCAGAAAGTGTTTGAAAATTGTTCGGTGAATGCTTCGTGTGTTGTTGTTTTGTGCTTTGTTGTACGAGAAAACAACAGTTGTGACTTGTGGGGAAGGGTTAATAATTAAATGACTTGTTTGAAAAGCTTGGAATGTTTGGATTCTTTTATTTATATATATTTTTTAATATAACTTAAATCTAGGGTTTTCTATAAAAGGATTTAACAAATCAAGGGGTTAATGTTTTTATCAAAAGTTTATTAAAAATAATAACATTTAGGGTACCTTTAGATCAAGACGGCAGGCAAATTAACATGCAACAAGCTGCATCGCAAGCTTTTTTTGAATAGCAAAATTAACTTAATTATCTTTTAAAAACTACATCAATAGATCTTGGAGTCATAACATTACTATACATGATTAGTTGAAACCGGCTAAGTAGACCGACAGCTTCAGGTGCGAGGAAACCAAAAGTGTTAAATGCGAACGGTATAAATACATGTTGGTTGTCAAGACAAGTATTCTCATGTATAGTCACCTTGTATGAAACAGCTTTTAGGGCAGCCTGCCAAGCTGTGAAGCCACTACTCCCCAAGTCCACATAAGAAGAAACCCCTGTTAGATCAACACATGCATGTTTCCCTCAACTCCATCCAAAGACCAACATGTCAGTTACGTGAAGAGTTGAACGTCTATCCAGTGGGCCAGTCAAGAAATTCACATTCCTAACCAGATAGCTTCTTTTGTTTCGATCATGTATGGTTATTGCCAAAATTTTCTTTGGCTTGAGGACATGTCAACCTATACACATGATGGAGGCAGCATTGTTCTTTGGCAAAGGATTGCGTGAGGCGATTGAGAGCACTGTAGTTTGCGGAGGTCCTAACTAATGGCGACTTGCTTCCTTACCCGTTGAGAATGGGGTTTTGAGGTTGTATTCGGCAGTAGATGCTTCCTCATATGCCTTTGTGGCATCGATGCCCAATCGTGGGTGCTTTCTATCCACATCCTTCGAGACATTGCTATATGTGGTATGGATTCTGATTATTCTTGTACTTTGGCTTGACTTCATGATATAATTCAAAGCTTCAATTTTAGCGTTTTTACTAGCAAGGAAACCTCCCCCCCCCCTAAAGCCCAACATGCATTGGTGAGTACTCTTTTTAGTAAAATTGTTCATGACTTAAACGCACTTTGACATGAAATGTAGACAAAAAGCTGCTTTTGAGTGTCTACGAGCACCACATGCTCAAGGGTTAATTAAATGGAGGTTGTTATTGCATATTAGATGTCTAATATTTAACTTCTATTTTCGTCCGTATAGTTTTTTATTTTAACTAATCAGTTCAAAATTGAAATCTTTTAACCCTTCGAGTTACTATGTAACGAGCTGAATATGTAAATTATGAGTTTATTTAATTGCTAGAGTCATATGTGTAAAATAATGAAAGGTTAAAGAATTAGAGCATTCATAATCTGTTTATCTTCTTCATCTCTATAATTATACTAAAATATATATTTCTCTCTCATTTTCAATTAAAAGAATTAGAGCATTCATAATCTTTTATCATTACAATTTTTTCTCTCCTGTACACACAACTAATTCAACAAACATTAAAAAATAAATATCGGCAAATTTTGTTTCCCCAAATCTAAAAAAAATCACTGCGTTTTCTTTCCCCACCCTATAATTTACACTCATAACCACTCAAAACCTCACCTTATAATTTGCAAACCACTCTCACATAATTTTGAGGGATAGGATGAGAATGCTCTTATAAAGTTCTAACTCTCCCCCCCCCCCCCATTAGAGTTGTTCAGTATTCGAATCAGACTCGAGGAACTCAAAATTCAATTCGACTAACATTCGAATTTAAAGATTTGAAATCAATTTTCAATCATTCGAATTTGAGTTGGTTCAAATTTGATTTAGTAATCGAATTTTTAAACGAATACGAGTTTATTATTTCAATTTCGTTTCGTTTTGAAACTCAAATTCAAATTATACATTTTTATCTTTATTACAAAATATACATTTTTATAAAAAGATAGATTATAGAATTCTTTTAAGTTCTAAAGACTAAAAATTGTAAGTTCATCATTTCTGTTATTAATTCACGTAATTGAATGTAACCACTTTATATATTTAGGGTGTTATAATTTTGAATGATATATATAATTGTTTTATAGATTTGTACTTTTTGTTTTTAAAAGACTTAAATTTGTAATTGTTTAAAAATTGGGATTAAAATAGATTTTTTAAACTGAATTCGAATCGAATCTATTCGAATTCAAATTTATTGTCGAACTAAATCGAATTTCTAATTAGCTATTTTGAATTAGAATTGACTCGAATTTTTCTAATATGTTTCGATTCTAATCGAATTCGACTTCAGTTTCAAAATTTCTAAATTTGAATAAATAAGACATTCGAAATTCGATTCATTGAACACCTCGATCCCCGATCACTCGAGAAGCATCCGAGTAATTAACTCTTTCTAAGGTTATCTAATAATTTATATAAAAGACAAGAGTATTAAATAGTTAGAGAGTTGATCCTCCCTCCCTTCCTCTATTTCGACCTAAAACACCACCATCAATCTTTCTCTAAATTGATTATTGATCGGACGCTGCCACCGATCACTTCCAGTTCTTTGCTACTAGGAATCGCCTATTTGAATAGGAATTATGAAATTTGGGTTCGAAGGATATCAAGTGGTCTGATCCATTCAATGGACTTCAAACATCAGTGTATACGTGGTGGTCCAGTTACAACAATGTGTCACAAGACCAGTTCATATGCTACTAGAAGTGGGTTTAATTTCTCTGCCCTAATTGCCTCCCCCCTTCCCCCGCCAAAAAATGTCCGTTTAATGACTAAAATAAGGCAGGTAAATCACATGTTTCAAAGTAAATCGACTGGTAAAGAGGTTTGATGCCAAATCTCAATAGATTCTCACCTCCTCCTTATCACTGAGACACAATTGTGAAGACATCACTTGGAAGATTCTGTGTTCCAGAGTCTCATTTAACGAGGGGGGGAGGGGAAGGAAAAGAGAGGAAAATATAAAAAAAATCATGTTTCAGAGATTTTTAAGAAAGGGAGAGAAGGGGAAAGGAGAGAAAAGTCTAAAAAATTTAAGCATATTATCATTCTCCCAATTTGGAGAGATTAGGAGAGAAAATATTTATGTCTAATCATAACTTTTATCAATTCCTAAATTACCCTGATATCTAACTCCATGTAATTGTTTACTTAAAGGGTATAATAGGAAAAATGTATCTTTTCTTTTCTTTTCTTTTCTTCTTAACTCGGGAACACCTAAAATGTTTAATTTTCCTTCTTTTCCTTTCCTTTTCATTGAACTCATGAACACGAAATAAAATTACACATTTTCCTTCCCCTAGCTTTCTTTCCTGTCATAATTCCCCTTCCCTCCCTCTCCTCGTTAAATAAGACTCGGAAACACAGTGTAAGTGCTGTTGACATAAATGGTGGTTGTTGACATAAAAGGACGAAAAACTGGAAAAGAAACAAAGATGAAAGTTATGTAATAGTAACAAAAAGAAATTTATTTTAAAGAAAGTGAAGTTAAAAGGCTGAAAGTCGGTTTAGTTAACGGAAAATAAGGAAAAGTAGTTGCAGCTTAAAAAAAATGTTATAAAAGACAAGCTCCTCAAACAAGTTATTTATTCTTCTTTCAACAATAATATTATTGTCAAGTTGGTAACCTTCTTCCGCAAGTTATTCTTTGTTTCTACCAACATCAAAACACAAACACTCAAATCTAAAGGTATTATTACTCTCATCATTCAACAATCAAATTATAAATGTGTTTAAACTATAGAAGTTACCCGCGCGTTGCGGTGGGGTCATTTATTTTCGGTTTAGTTTGATAAAAAAAAAAAAGATGACTTACACTTAGACCTTGTGTAGTCAAAACGCATCACCCTTAGGCGTTATACGCCATGTGACATCCCGTCATCAATTGAGAGTTATGCAAAAAGTGGCGTAATGGCAAAACGCCATAATTCTCCTACAATAATTACATTTATTCATCTCTCTCTCCTCTCCCCACACACAATTTTATTACATTTAAGCGTTTTGTAGAAAACGCTTTATGAAAACGCCGGCCAAAAACGTGGGGGGGGGGGGGCGCCCCCGACGCTTTCATCCTAAACGGCATCATAAAGCCGTGACTACGGATGGCCTTATATACACGTACAACTATGCCATTACGCCTGTGTTTGTCTATCTTCTATGTTAAATCTAATTCTTACAAGAATCTGATAAAACTTTCCCATCATCCTCTGTCAGGGATCGTTTATGGTCCGGTGTCTTATGGTGGCAGTGATCGTTTATGGTTTGGTGTCTTGTCAACTTTCGAGGCCGATCGTTTATGGTTCGGTGTCTTGTCACCTTTCGATGCCGATCGTTTATGGTCCGGTGTCTTGTCACCTTTCGATGCCGATTCATCAACTGTCACGACCATCACTCTAGATTATGTACACCCGGCCACCATCTTCTACCAACTGAATGCTAATACGTTATCGGTGGGGGTGCGGAAGAATGGAAGATGATGGCGTGATCATTTCGTTGTAATATTATGGTAGTGAGTGATATGTGGATGTATTTATAGGTTTGGAGGGGGTAGCGGTTATTGATTTTTACGGTTAAAAGGTTCAAAGAACACAACGGTTTCTTGAAAGTTAAAAGACACCAAACTGTGTGTTTAGGAGGCGTGCCTTTTCATATGTTGCGATTATAAAACGAAGAAAAGGAAAGACATATTTTGATTTAATGGGTTAATTTAATAATAATTATATTATATGTTAAGTGAAAGTAAAATTAGGTTGGCTTAATAAAAACCATGTATCAATTAAAACCATACGGCATGCATTTTTATGTGTATATTATAGTTATTTTTTTTCCATCCAATTCTAAATATAGTAGAGATAATATTCTCTATACACACATGTTTTTAGGACTCTTAACTTGAGAAAATAAGACAATTAAATTCTGGATCATGAAGTATAAAAGAGGAAGTATAGTGGAGGTATTTTGCCAATCATGGCGTTGCGCGCGAATAGTTTCTAGCCAAGGGCATGATCACACCGTCAGTTATGATGTGTATCCCGGTTTTACTAACGAGGATGACATGGAACGAGTATCTGAAAACTTCGTAAGACCTTGTCCTCCTCAGTTAGAAAAATCAGAAAGTTGGGTTCCTGGTGATGTGGCGTAAGTGTTTCACAATCTTTCATGGAAGATGGCGATCGTTTTGAAGGTTTTCGGTTTGGACCAGTTTATGGTTAGATTAGTTGGATCGTTACACGAGTTTGAAGTAAGTAAATCTGAACTGCGTGTGAGGCAATCGTATCAGAATGGTGAATGGATTGTCATTCGCAAGGTACATTTATTCAAGATTATTGTTTCCTTAACTAAACTTGTTTATATAAGCAGTATCGAAGTTATGAGGCATCGGGTTCTGTTGAAGATCATGAAAGTGATGCAGAGTCTGTTTGTCAATCAGGATATCATGAACAAAGTCAAAGTCAAAGTCAAAGTCAAAGTCAAGAAAGTGTAGAATCAGCGGCGGATGAAATTCATAGACTAGTGTTGCAAGCCTATCGTTACACCATGGCGACATTACATGACTCGGGACCATAAAATTGGTAGAAAGAAACAATGGTAACGAACCTTTGAATGTCACTCCATATATCAAATGATGAGCATTTGGTTATGTTAAAAAGCGTACTTTCTACATCGAGTAAAACTAGTAACAGATGACAGAATCATAGTTTTCACTCTTTTCAGTGAATCTCTTATCATTAACTGTATAGAGCGTTTGTAATTTACTGCAGTTCTCTTATTCATTTTTGTCTCTAGTTCATTAAGATGCTAATTTTTTCATAATTTCATAAATGGTTATTTTTAGGATATTATTAATTTGTATCCTTCATTTTCTAAAGTACTGTACACATTTCTTCTGCATTAATGTTTTATTATCCTGACCTTATTTGAACTGTAATCTATGTTTAGGCTAGTATACACATCTAAATATACCATTGTATTGTTATGTTAAAAACATAGTTTTTGACCCGCTACAACCCGATATGACCCATTACTTCATTTTCTAACAGGTTCACTAACCTTCTAATTCTTTTTTATGACAAAAAAGTTTTATTGAACATCAACATACCAAACACATTGAAATGAATACACACTTTATTCGTAGTTAGGTCAAGCGCGATCAATAATACACATTCTTCATATCCCATCCAGATAGATCTTCACTAAGGGATTACCACATGTCTTATTTGATGACTTCAGGTCTAGTCTCAACATTCGTCTACCTACTGCTTCGATTGGAGGGTATGTTAGCACTGCGTGAAAATTTAGATACGGTAACACAGAATAAGTGTCACTGTATCCATTTCGTCACACATATCCCTTTCAGTCCAAGTGACACCAAAGCCGCCGCCACCATAGATACCATACGGTGACCTTGAAGTTTTGTGACCGTAGGTCTTAAAAAGCGTGACTAAAAGGTTTCAATATTTTTGCTGGAATCAAGCTTTCGTCTATTAAGTGTGACTAAAGGTAGCAGCGGTCACATGAATCTATTTTCAATGTGACCGTTTCTACTGTATAGTCACAAACATTTATGTTTTAGCGACAACAATTTAATACAACAGTGACAAAATGTAGCAAGTTCAACATGATGTTCTTATAAGTGTGGCCGTTTCTTATATATAGTGACGTGAAAGCTTGTTATTGTCACATTGAATTAAAATTACAGTGACAAAAGGTTTTAAGTAGTCATACATTTTGTCCCCATCAGTGTGGCTATATCATTCAGTCACACAAAACAAAAACAAAGTCACACTGTGTGACTAATGTTTAAGTGTGACTATTGTCTATCTTTGGTGACACATATTGTATCTGCCCAAGTTTCAACTTTAAGTGTGGCTATTGTCTATCTTTTGTGACACATAACGTTTTTGCCCACTTTTAACTATAAATGTGACTAAAAACCAAATTCAATTAATATATTGTAATTATAATTAAAAAATCATTAAATTAACATGAAACCCCTAGCTAATGGAAATCCAAATCATATCATATATTAATAATAATATATATCCATACATAAGATTGTTCATCACACTAAACATTGAAGTACAATATATATTATCGATCTGTAGGCCGTCTTTGTTGATCGATCATCCTTGTGTCAGGATCATCTTGCAGATCTTCGTCCCTTAAACCAGGTTTTGCATTTTTCTCTTCTTCTTTGGTGGTGGTAGCTGGAGGAACAAAACATGGAAAAAAGTTAATATATATGAAACAGATTAAAACCAAAGTGGATCGAACTTACTGCATATATGTACAAGAACCATATAGCCCGGTTGCATCCGAAGCCAAAACACCGGTCACGAATGCAGGCTGCCTCGTTAAGAGCTACCGAAACAGCTTGGCGTAACTGTATGTACATTAGCAACTTACAAACCCTTCATTAAAATTTGCACAACTACACTTATCCTACTGTAACTAACTATGGTTTGATGTAATGATTCTTACCATCATAAAGATTTTTATTTGGTTGCTTATTGATTTCATCCTATGAAGGGTCTGTACGTACTTACTTCCATTTGAAAGATAGTCTTCATAGTTACTTCATAGCTCTCTATATCCACAAAATTAAAAACTTGAATAGGTCAATGACAAAGAGCAAAACAAGAGGAATGTATATCTTACAATTTCTCCAACTTTCAGTCTCAAACGTTTTTTTATAAATACTTAGGTTAAATATAAAGACTACAATTTGCAACTTACCAGGTCAACTGGGGTATGCAGCTTCTTTTGGATTTTCTTCTCCTTTGCCCATGACTCAAACTCGTTACTGGTTAACTCTTCAAACATTTAAATTTAATTAACTAAAGACACTAAATCAGTAACAATATAGACACTTTGTAACTAGCTAAAGATAACTGTTTGTTAAAAATAAAACAAACACATAAAAGATAAGTTTGTAACCTGTTTGACCCATATGAATCAGATCCAACACTCTGCTGTCTTTTACCTCATTTCCATATATGAGAGCTGGTCAATAACTTTTAAGTTTCTGAACACGTTAAGTTTACAAGACTGTACGTGGTTATTACAGTTAAGATATTAAACTGAAAACTAAAATAACAACTTATGTATCTACAAACTAAATTACACTATATAAAATTAAACACAATTAACATATATCTTAAATCATCATAAAACCCTAAATCTGAATACATGAAATAAAATAAATAAACTAGAAAGAACTGGCATACCACTGGTAAGTTGCAAATGTCGAACCCACGGGTCAGCAGCATCAATGTCAAATCTGGTCAATTGCAACAAGTCTCGCCAGAAAGTGCATATGCACACATAAACAAACACAAAATTAACATGAATTATACCTAAAATCCTCAAAATTAACATATATTATACCTAAAATCCTCAAAATCAACATATAATATACCTAAAATCCCCAACGTTAACATATATTATACCTAAAATCCCCAAATTAGTATGATTATACCTAAAATCTCCTAAATTAACATGTATTATGCCTAAAATCTCCTAAATTACATGTATTATGCCTAAATCATAAAAACTAACAATTATTACCTAAAATCCCGACTTACAAGAAATATGGTGACAGAAGCAGTGGTGGTAAGCAGTGGTCGTCGAAATTAAGCGGCATAGGAGATGGTTTGTGACATCTGCCCCGATCCGACCCGACCCAGGTACCCGTTTCTCTGATCCGATCTCTTTCTTTTGTGATTTAATATTTATTTATACTTATATTTTACTTTTAATGATAATAATATATTTTCCTTCCCGCCTCTTTCTCTCTCTTTCTTTCCGCCGTCCCGTCCCTCTTCTTCTCTCTTTCCGCCTTCTTTTCCCTCTTGTCACCGTCCCGCCCTTACGTCTTGTTTCCCTCTTTTTCTTCTAACTCTTTGCTTGTCCTTTGTTCCTTCCCGCCTAAGGATGTCTGCGCAGCTCCACGCGCCAGACTCCTTACAAGGAAGCCTGCGTGAAGACCACCTGTTGCTGCGATTCGCGAGACGAACTATTCTCGCAGCGCGCTAAGAATTGTAATTCTTCTCGCAGCGCGCTAAGAACGGTAGTTCTTCCCGCGACGCGCTAAGGATTTGTAGTTCTTCTCGCAGCGCGCTAAGAATCGTAGTTCATCCCTCGACGCGCGAAGAATTATAGTTCTTCCCGCGGCGCGCTAGGAATTTTAGTTCCTCCCGCGGCGCGCTAAGAAATGTGATTCTTCCCGCGGTGCGCTCAAGCCTTCTCGCGCTATGTTTTGAGTTTTCTTCTGTTGAATCTAGCCGTTTGCTTTTGTGTTGTCTTATCTTTTGAGCCGTTGACCTAATCTGCTTTTTCCATGCTTGACCAGTACCTTTATCTGACCCTCCCATACCTGTTTACTGTTCCCTGTCAGCTTTTCCTTTGCCCCCTGCAGCTGTCATATCTTTTGATATCTTTTGCTTTTGGAATCTTTTGCTTTTTGAGATCTTTTCCCCCTTTTCTAGGGATTGTGTTCCCTAGGGTTTCTCTATAAATAATAATGCTATTTTCTTAACACTACACACACAAACACTTATTATCTTTCTCTTCCTTTGCTCTCTGCCGTTGTCCTTCAGCCGCCTCCTCTCTTTGCCTCCGTTTTCTCCTCTCTTCTGCCCAGATTTCCGGTAATATATAATATATATTATATAATAATTCTTATTAATTATGCTAACTTGTAATCAAGACTTAAAACAAATCATTAAAACAATAATCTTATTTATAGGTTAACTTGTGCTTGTTTAAAGTTGGTTCTTGCTTTATCTTACACCGCATCGTTTATCATGTGAGTAATCTCGTACCTAATCCCTTTTTATTTTTAATGTTTTGGGATGTTCATGTGTTCATACAAACTTAGAGTCTTAAACTTGTTTATGAACTTTAGTCGCGCAGTATCCCATGTGTTGAGGACGTTTACTTGGCTGTTTATTTGTATGTGTGTATCATTAACCGCTTTGTTCGGCCTATTCCGAAGTTTTCATGGATCCATTAGATGAACATGGGAGACCTATCGTTTACGGTTTTCTTTGTTTACACTTGCACAGATGTTTTCTCGTTTTTGTGCTCAATTGGGAGCACGGATTGAACTATGAACTATGAGCTATGATCTATTTAGGCTTGATCACAATCTGATTGCACCCTTGTTAAACACCAGACATACACGTGTTGCGCGCAGATTTATTGTTATCTATTATTATCTATTAAACTTGATTTCTCACCAACAAGCAAGTGTTTGACGTTTATTTTAATACATGTTCAGGTTTGCAGTAGCTGTTTTGGAGCTTGTGGACACATAGGAAGTTTTCTTTATTTTGGACCTAGATTAAAATGTATCAAGACAAGTTATTTGTTGTTCTAATATTTTGCCTTATAATATATTGATTTATGTTATCTTGTGTTTACCTTGCGCGTGCGCGAATGAATGTATTTATTAAATATTGACACCCAATAGTGTCACGAGTAATGAAACAATATGTGGCGCCCCGATGTATAATCCGCCTTTGGTCGGGGTGTTACAGATTGGTATCAGAGCCCGTTGACTTTAGGATAGGTGGTTAGACGTAACGGCCTAGAATACCTAAGAGTCCCTTCTCGCGCATGAGAGAAATCTCATGTTTGCGCGCTTATTGTAAATTACTCGTTATTTATGAATGTGCTCGCGCTTGCGCAGTATATGATTTTATGTTTTATTCCGCGATATTTCGATTTTTGTTGAATTTCGATTTTTATAGATTTTACTTACATATTCGTTTGTTGGATTTGAAAATCCGAAAAGTCATGGTGATACATGAATAGTTTGTTTTTCAATTTCCATTTACGATTGTGTTCTGAGGTTGGAGACTTGAAAAGTCATGGTGATACATGAATTGTCAACCTCCAATACTCATTTTCTTGTATATTTTATATTGAGGATTGAAAAGTCATGGTGATACATGAATCGTCAATCTCCAATACTCGTTTGCCCGTATATTTTAAATTGGGAATTCGGAAAGTCATGGTGATACATGAATTGTCGATTTCTGATTCGAATTTGTTACCTTTATTAAGTCTGCATTTAGGGTCATTTATTTTACTTTAACTTTTAACAGTAACTGACTCCGTGAAACCAAGCTTTTCGAGGTTATACTTTGCGATAAAACCAAGATATTAACTAAAATTAAAATTTTTATAGAATGCTCCGCTATCTCGTCGCCATCTCAAGAAGAAAGAAGCCGCGCGCAGACGTTCGCAAGCAACGTTCCCAGGAAATGGCCGCCGCAATAGCCCAAGCTTTGAGCCAAAACAATACCAACACCTCTGGTTACAACATTAAGTCCTTTAACGCGGGTAACCCTCCAAAGTTCACAGGTCTTGAAGGAGCCACCGTGATGCTCCAGTGGCTTGAGAAAATAGAAAACACTTTCCTCCACACCCAATGCCCCTCAGACAGACGAACCCTGTATGCTTCCAGTGTCCTGGAATCTAGGGCGCTTACATGGTGGAATGGAGTAGCTCATGCGCGTGGCGCAGAAGCTGCTTCTAGCATGACATGGGAGGAATTCAAGGAAATTCTGACGCGAGAATTCTGCCCTCCCAACGAAGTTAAGCGCCTGGAGGAAGAATTTTGTAATCTTAAGCAGTACAGTGGCGAAGCGCGCGAGTACGCGACGCGCTTCCATGAACTAAGCCTGCTTGTCCCTCACCTTGTTACCCCTTCCCGCCGAGCCATAGAGAAATTCCTTGGGGGTCTCCCCATGGAAATTCAAGATTCTGTATGGGCCAGAAACCCAGTAACCCTCTCTGACGCCATCGAGTTGGCCGCTGTGCTCAGCGACAACCATGTCAGAGCAGGAACCCTGTTCCTGCGGGGATCTGAAAAGACCAAACTCACCAAGACTGTTCCTGAACCAACAGAAACCAAGCCAGAACCCTCTAACCGTAACAACCTCAAGCGCAGGCGCAAAGCCTATGCGCTTACCAACCCGCCCATTGTCCAGCAACCCATCTACCAACCTCCAGTTTACACGCCTACCCCACTGACAGCCTACCCAACTCCTCCTGTAGTCCATAATTATGCCTTAACCAATCCAGCACTCCCTGCCCCGCCACCTAAGAAACCTTACACAGGAAATCAACCCTTTTGCCCAACCTGTAGACTTCATCACCCAACCCAAACCCCGTGTCGACAATGTAACCGATGTGGTCGTGTTGGTCACTCTGCTGAGTTCTGTAGAGTCCTTCCCGCCAACCCAATTGCGCCAACACCACCAGTCTACCCGCAGAACCCACAACCAACCTACCAAAACCCACGACCCAGGTCGTGCTTTAACTGCGGTGATCCCAGTCATTTCCGGAACGCGTGCCCGAGACTACAAGTGCAAATCACACAAGCGAATCCGGTGAATCAGATTTCGAACCAAGTGGCACGCGGACGAGCTTTTAACATAACCGCGCACCAAGCGCAAGCGAATAATGACGTAGTTAATGGTACATTTTTGCTTAACGGATTTTATGCTTCTGTACTTTTTGATACTGGCGCCGATCGAAGTTTTATTTCTCGCGCGTTTGAGCAGAAGCTTGCGCGACCGCGCAACGACTAAAAAGAAAATTTTTCAGTTGAATTGGCTAACGGCGAAACTGTTTTAATTAACTCAGTGATTAAAGATTGCACGCTTAACCTTAACGAAAACGATTTTCTGATCGACCTCATCCCCATGCCTCTTGGAAGCTTTGATGTTATCATTGGTATGGACTGGCTTACGCATAATCGCGCCGAAGTTATTTGCGCCAAGAAGATGATTCGCATACCTCGAGAAAATGGTGATCTTCATATCTACGGCGAGAAACCCTCCCGCGGTCTTAAACTTATGTCTTGCGCCGAAGCCCGAAGGCTCATGCGGAAAAGGTGTATTGCATTCTTAGCCCATGTGGTTAAACCTGCTGAAGAAAAGAAGCTTCGCGATATCCCTGTTATGCGCGATTTTCCTGAAGTTTTTCCTGATGATCTTCCTGGTATCCCTCCCGCTCGTGAAGTCGAGTTCCGTATTGATCTTGTCCCTGGTGCTTCTCCCGTAGCTAAATCTCCTTACCGTCTTGCGCCCGCTGAGATGCAAGAATTGGCAAGCCAACTTCAAGAGTTGACTGCTAAAGGATTCATTCGCCCTAGCTCTTCGCCCTGGGGTGCTCCGGTGTTGTTCGTTAAAAAGAAAGATGGATCGTTTCGCATGTGTATTGATTACCGCGAGTTGAACAAACTCACCATTAAGAACCGGTATCCCTTACCGCGTATTGACGACCTCTTTGATCAACTCCAAGGTGCCTCTTGTTTCTCCAAGATTGATCTCCGCTCTGGCTATCACCAGTTGCGCATCCGCGATGAAGATGTTCCGAAGACTGCTTTTCGAACTCGTTATGGCCATTTTGAATTCTTGGTCATGTCCTTCGGTTTAACCAACGCACCCGCCGTCTTCATGGATCTAATGAATCGGGTGTGTAGGCCTTTCTTGGATAAATTCGTGATCGTGTTTATCGATGATGTTCTGGTGTATTCTAAGACCAAGGCCGAGCATTAGCAACATCTTCGGTTGGTGTTGCAGAAGCTTAGAGCTGAGCAACTCTATGCTAAGCTTTCCAAGTGTGAATTCTGGTCTGATGAAGTACAGTTTCTTGGTCATGTTGTAAACAAGATGGGTATTCATGTCGACCCATCCAAGATTGAAGCAATCAAGAACTGGTTGACGCCATCTTCTCCTACCGAGATCCGTTCCTTTCTGGGTTTAGCTGGTTATTACCGGCGCTTCATTTCGAACTTCTCGAAGATCGCTTTGCCTTTAACAGCTCTAACGCACAAAGGTAAACCGTATATTTGGGGCTCGAAGCAAGAAGAAGCCTTTCTAAAGCTCAAGCGTTTGTTGTGTGAAGCTCCTGTCCTTGCGCTACCTGAGGGTAATGATGATTTTGTCGTGTACTGCGATGCCTCCAACCAAGGTCTCGGTTGTGTTCTTATGCAACGAGGCAAGGTTATCGCTTACGCATCAAGGCAACTCAAGGTTCATGAAAAGAATTATACAACTCACGATCTCGAACTTGGTGCAGTTGTTTTTGCCTTGAAGATCTGGAGACACTACCTTTATGGTACTAAGTGTATCCTTTACACTGACCATAAAAGCCTTCAGCATATTTTTGATCAAAAGGAACTTAACATGAGGCAACGCCGATGGAACGAACTCATCAGCGATTACGATTGTGAGATCCGGTATCATCCTGGTAAGGCTAATGTGGTAGCCGATGCGCTCAGCCGAAAACCCTGCCAGCTTAACTGTATCTTGCTGCGCACGCAGCTTCACTTCGCGCCGATCCAAAGCAACCTTGAATCGCGCATTTGTGACGCGCAGCGCGCATCCATCAGTAATGGTAACCTTCGCGCCGAGTTAGCGTGTGGCGCGGAAGCGCATTTTGTGCCCAATCTGAGTGGAATTCTCTGCTATCTCAATCGCATCTGGATTCCCTTTGATGAGAATCTTCGCGCTGATATCCTGAGTGAAGCGCACAAATCTCGGTATTCTATTCATCCCGGCGCTGATAAGATGTACAAGGATTTGCGCATAACTTATTGGTGGCCCGGTATGAAAAAGGATATTGCTGTGTTCGTAGCTAAATGCCTGACTTGTTCTAAAGTAAAAGCTGAACATCAACGCCCATCTGGTTTGCTCGAACAACCAGAAATTCCTACGTGGAAATGGGAAAGTATAGCGATGGACTTTATTACCAAGTTACCTTTGACAGCAAGCAAACATGATAGCCTTTGGGTAATAGTGGATCGTTTGACTAAGTCTGCTCACTTTCTGCCCATTCGTGAAAACTACCGTGTTGAGCAACTCGCGCAGCTTTATGTCAAGGAAATTGTCTGCCGCCATGGTACTCCTTTGAGCATCATATCCGATCGCGATGGCCGTTTTATATCTCGCTTTTGGAAATCTCTCCAATCTGCGCTAGGAACTCGCTTGGACATGAGTACGGCATATCATCCTCAGACTGACGGACAGTCTGAGCGAACTATTCAAACTCTTGAGGATATGCTCCGATCTTGTGTTCTTGATTTTGGAGGTAATTGGGATTCGCACCTACCTTTGATCGAGTTCTCTTATAATAACAGCTATCATTCCAGTATTGGTATGGCCCCATTTGAAGCACTTTACGGTCGTAAGTGCCGCTCCCCGATTTGTTGGAGCGAAGTGGGTGAAGCTCAAATCACAGGACCCGAACTTGTTCAAGAGACAACCGATAAAATCGCCAAGATCCGTGATCATCTACTGACTGCCAGAAGCCGACAGAAGAGTTACGCAGATCGCAGGCGAAAGCCTCTCGAATTTCAAGTTGGTGATCTTGTTCTCCTCAAAGTGTCGCCCTGGAAGGGTGTTGTCCGCTTTGGGAAGAAAGGTAAGCTTGCTCCTCGATATGTTGGACCATTTAAGATTCTCGCGCGTGTGGGAAAAGTTGCCTACAGACTTGACCTGCCGCCCGCGCTCAGTAATGTGCATCCAACGTTCCATGTATCCAATCTCAAGAAATGTCTAGCTGACGAGAACCTTCACATTCCACTTGATGAAGTTCAAGTTGATGAATCTATGCATTTCGTTGAGAAGCCTGTTGAGATTATGGATCGCGAGGTTAAGCAAACCAAGCGCAGTCGCATCCCTATCGTGAAAGTTCGCTGGGAGTCCAAGCGCGGAGCCGAGTTTACATGGGAAAGGGAAGATCAAATGAAGATCAAGTACCCGCACCTGTTCTCTGCGCAACCTACTTCTAGATAAATTTCGGGACGAAATTTCTTAAAGTAGGGGAGACTGTGACATCTGCCCCGATCCGACCCGACCCAGGTACCCGTTTCTCTGATCCGATCTCTTTCTTTTGTGATTTAATATTTATTTATACTTATATTTTACTTTTAATGATAATAATATATTTTCCTTCCCGCCTCTTTCTCTCTCTTTCTTTCCGCCGTCCCGTCCCTCTTCTTCTCTCTTTCCGCCTTCTTTTCCCTCTTGTCGCCGTCCCGCCCTTACGCCTTGTTTCCCTCTTTTTCTTCTAACTCTTTGCTTGTCCTTTGTTCCTTCCCGCCTAAGGATGTCTGCGCAGCTCCACGCGCCAGACTCCTTACATGGAAGCCTGCGTGAAGACCACCTGTTGCTGCGATTCGCGAGACGAACTCTTCTCGCAGCGCGCTAAGAATTGTAATTCTTCTCGCAGCGCGCTAAGAACGGTAGTTCTTCCCGCGACGCGCTAAGGATTTGTAGTTCTTCTCGCAGCGCGCTAAGAATCGTAGTTCATCCCTCGACGCGCGAAGAATTATAGTTCTTCCCGCGGCGCGCTAGGAATTTTAGTTCCTCCCGCGGCGCGCTAAGAAATGTGATTCTTCCCGCGGTGCGCTCAAGCCTTCTGGCGCTATGTTTTGAGTTTTCTTCTGTTGAATCTAGCCGTTTGCTTTTGTGTTGTCTTATCTTTTGAGCCGTTGACCTAATCTGCTTTTTCCATGCTTGACCAGTACCTTTATCTGACCCTCCCATACCTGTTTACTGTTCCCTGTCAGCTTTTCCATTGCCCCCTGCAGCTGCCATATCTTTTGATATCTTTTGCTTTTGGAATCTTTTGCTTTTTGAGATCTTTTCCCCCTTTTCTAGGGATTGTGTTCCCTAGTGTTTCTCTATAAATAATAATGCTATTTTCTTAACACTACACACACAAACACTTATTATCTTTCTCTTCCTTTGCTCTCTGCCGTTGTCCTTCAGCCGCCTCCTCTCTTTGCCTCCGTTTTCTCCTCTCTTCTGCCCAGATTTCCGGTAATATATAATATATATTATATAATAATTCTTATTAATTATGCTAACTTGTAATCAAGACTTAAAACAAATCATTAAAACAATAATCTTATTTATAGGTTAACTTGTGCTTGTTTAAAGTTGGTTCTTGCTTTATCTTACACCGCATCGTTTATCATGTGAGTAATCTCGTACCTAATCCCTTTTTATTTTTAATGTTTTGGGATGTTCATGTGTTCATACAAACATAGAGTCTTAAACTTGTTTATGAACTTTAGTCGCGCAGTATCCCATGTGTTGAGGACGTTTACTTGGCTGTTTATTTGTATGTGTGTATCATTAACCGCTTTGTTCGGCCTATTCCGAAGTTTTCATGGATCCATTAGATGAACACGGGAGACCTATCGTTTACGGTTTTCTTTGTTTACACTTGCACAGATGTTTTCTCGTTTTTGTGCTCAATTGGGAGCACGGATTGAACTATGAACTATGAGCTATGATCTATTTAGGCTTGATCACAATCTGATTGCACCCTTGTTAAACACCAGACATACACGTGTTGCGCGCAGATTTATTGTTATCTATTATTATCTATTAAACTTGATTTCTCACCAACACGCAAGTGTTTGACGTTTATTTTAATACATGTTCAGGTTTGCAGTAGCTGTTTTGGAGCTTGTGGACACATAGGAAGTTTTCTTTATTTTGGACCTAGATTAAAATGTATCAAGACAAGTTATTTGTTGTTCTAATATTTTGCCTTATAATATATTGATTTATGTTATCTTGTGTTTACCTTGCGCTGTGCGCGAATGAATGTATTTATTAAATATTGACACCCAATAGTGTCACGAGTAATGAAACAATATGTGGCGCCCCGATGTATAATCCGCCTTTGGTCGGGGTGTTACATGGTTGTGGTTTGGAGTGAAGAAAGTGGTGCTCGACGGTGGTGTTTGGCTGTGGTGGCGAGGTATAAGACAACGATGGTGGGGGCTATGTGTACTAGCGGTGGCTATTCGGAGGTTGCAGTGGTTAATCGGAGGGTTGAATGGTGTGAGGATGAGATGGTAAAACTAGGGTTTGTAATGGTCAGGGAGTTTTAGTAGGCAAAAGGAAAATATCTGAGGTTTTTAGGAGGGACAGAGTGATCGACGGAGGGAAAAACCACCGCCCAAATTTTTAGAGGTCACTACTATATGGTCACACCTAGTAACTCATGTAAGTGATCAAATCCAAAACCATTCAGTCACAAAAATAAAAAACTACAATAACGGTTGGTAACAACTGGCCACACACATCCAGTGTGGATATGTTACCTGTGTTTTTGGTCACATGAATAAAAAATCAATCAATACCATGGCAGTTGGTAATATTTGGTCACCATTTTGTTCAGTGTGGCTAGCAACTGTCACATTATTTTATTGAAGTGTGGCTAAAATGTGAGTTTATGGTAATGTTCTTTTTGAAAACATGACCAAAGGTATCGTAACGGGCTTTTATTGTCACACGAAATTGAAGTGTGTGTCTAAAAGATGTGTTTATGGTCACGTTCATTAAGAAAGTGTGACCAAAGGCCTCGTAACTGGGCTGTTTCGTCACACGAATGCTCAAATGTGTGGCTGAAACTAAGATTAGCCACAGATTTTTTCAAAAGTGTGACAAGACGGTTTTTGAAAAAGTGTGACTATAGCCCAGATCTGACATAGTGTAGGATAGTGTAAACAGTAAAGTTATTTTACAAAGGGAGAACAAAAATGAGAATGATTTGTAGTCACACAAAAAAACCCATCAATTTTTTTTAAATCATAACTCAAAATTTAATAAAAAAATGAAAAAAATAAAAACACAAAAATGTTTCCACGGGGCACCGTCTTTCTTGTTCTCATAAAAAAAACACAATGGTAAATGAAAAAAGTCGTTGTGTCTTTTTGTATATCATTGTGTTTTGATGATTTGCCACAAGATGCACCAATGGAAACCCGAATCAGCCTCATGGTCGCACGGTCTCTCGACTCGCTTCGTGAAGTGTTCAAGTTATTAGTTGCGGAAACAAACTCGGTGGCTTTGTTTATTGACCTTTTAGGCACGGATGCATTTGATGTTGCTATTGAATTTGGAGTTTCGCGTTATGTGTTCTTTCCATCAAATGCTATGGCCTTGTCATTGTTTCTTCATCTACCAAAACTTGATCAAATGATTACATGCGAGTATCGAGACTTGCCCGAACCGCTTGAGATAACGGGTTGCATACCGGTTCGTGGGCAAGACCTGCTTGACTTACTTCAAGATAGAAAGAATGATGCATACAAATGGGTGCTTTATAATGCAAAAAGGTATAAGATGGCTAAGGGTATAACAGTAAATAGCTTTAATGAGTTAGAGGGTGGAGCTTTGAAAGCTTTGCTAAAAGATGAACCGGGCAAGCCGAGGATTTATCCGGTTGGACCGTTGATACAGACCAGTTCGGGTTCAAGTGGTGATGTAGACGGGTCAAAGTGTTTGAAATGGTTAGATGGCCAGCCATGTGGTTCTATTTTGTACATATCTTTTGGATGATAAACCGAACGCGACTTATTTTAACTCACATGGTCGTGAGGACCCTTTGTGTTTCTTACCAAAAGGGTTCTTGGAAAGAACCAAAAGTATCGGGTTTGTGGTTCCTTCTTGGGCCCCGCAAGCCCAGATCCTAAGTCATAGTTCAACCGGTGGGTTTTTAACCCACTATGGTTGGAACTCGATCTTGAAACTGTAGTACATGGTGTGCCGGTGATTGCATGGCCACTTTATGCAGAGCAAAAGATGAATGCAATATGTGTAACCGAGGGTATAAAAGTGGCGATAAGGCCCGCCGCCGATGAAAATGGCATTGTGGGTCGTGTGGAGATTGCTAGGGTCGTGAAGGGTTTATTAGCAGGGGAAGAAGGAAAACCGATTAGGAGTCGGATTCAGGATCTTAAAGTTGCAGCCGCTAATGTTCTTAGTAAAGATGGGTGTTCAACAAAAGCTTTAGATCAATTGGCTTCCAAGTTGAAAAAGGAGAATAATTTAAGCATTTAAATATTCTTGTATGTCATAAATAACATCATGTGTTATCACTTTTTTGTGTAAGAAAATGATTTAAGTTCTAAACCATAATTATTGATAAACGACATGTTTCAATAACAATAAATTTCAACTTATAACACACAAAATAAAACACGATATAAACATTTATAACCATTTTGAAAATGAGGTAAACATTAAACAGGAAATAATACATGTACATCATCAATCCAAAAGGTAAACATTCAATGCCATTACATTACATATTTGGTTGGGCTGTTTTGAGATTGAACGTGATTGATCTGGTTCGAAACATGCATTGATGTGTCGATTCAACTGTTGGTATTTTAATGTTTTTGTTAGACATGTTGGTTATTTGTTTGAAGTTTTATAAGCATACTAGAAGCAGATTTAGGAGGTTAAAGAAAACCGAAAGCCGGGAGTTTGGTATGTCAAACTAGATTTGTTTGAAAAACTGTTGAAAACCGACTGAGCCGGTTTGGCTTCATTCAAGCGGTCCGGTTCACAGTTCAGTTTAACTTCAAAAAATTAATGAAAAAATCATAACTCAATATATAAAACAAAAACGAAAAAGGTAAAAAAAAATTAAAACGTTCCTGCGTTGACCTTGTTCAAGAACAAAAAAAAACCCACGACTCAAAACCCGTTTTGACCTGTTTCAACCTGAACCTGTTCTGACCCGGACCCGTTCTGACCCGAACATGTTGACCCTAACCCGTTTCGACCTTAACCAAAACAACCCTTTTTTAAAATGATCTAATCCGACCCTAACCCTTTTAACTCATGGCCCGTTTCGACCCAACCCAACCCATTTGCCACTCCTACTTTGAAGGTTTAAACAGTTATCAGTTTGAAACATGGAATCAAAACCTTATGACTCATCCTGAAGGTAGTCTTGTTTTGATATTCTCGGTTCGTTAGCTACAAACCTAATTATATATACTTATCTCATGTATCGTTATCTTTGTATCGTGTTTAATAAAGACTATCATAGTTGTAGCTCGTGGATGTAGGTCGTCTTGACCGAACCATGTAAATTCTAACGTTCTTAATGCTTTTATCATTTATGCGTGTGACTTTATATTCCGATGCATTGCCTGACAAAACCAAGGCTTTGTCGGACGTAATTCCCTCTCGAACACAAGAAGGTGTCAGGTTAGCTCAAGTGTATTGGTTTCTAGTTATGTGATAGGTTTTTTATTTTAATTATTTTTTCATAAAATGGAAGATAATAGTTAAACAAATCTTTTGGACGGCTAAGTCACTCAAATATTTTTTATTAATATAAAACATGGTTTATTCTACACTCCACAAATAGACATTTTTGTTCTTTTTTGATTCAGCCTCATGGAATTGTCTTTGTTTAAGATTTTATCTTGGTTCCATCTAAACAATATAATTTATATTTATTGTCTTTGTTTATAAGATTTATATATGTATACACAAACTTGACTATTAATTTGTCTATAAATAACATATCATGCTAAGTATAACTCCTACTTTATACCACCAATGTTTGTCATAGCCATAATCTATTTCCTCTTGTTTAACCATTCATTAGCAACTTCAAACAATGCTCAACAAACCTTCATCCAATGCCTAATCAACTCACCACAACTTACTACTCCAATCTCCGGCGCAATCTACACTCCGACCAACTCTTCCTTCACCACCATCTTACAATCCTACCTTCGTAACCTTCGGTTCAACGAATCCACCACTCGAAAACCGACCCTAATCGTCGCTCCCTTAGACATTTCACATGTCCAAGCCTCCATCATATGTGCCAAAGCACATAACTTATTAATGAAAATAAGAAGTGGTGGTCATGATTATGAGGGGTTATCATATGTTGCATGTTGCTGACAAACCTTTCTTTATACTAGATATGTTTAATATTCGTTCAATTAATGTCTCTATTGATGATGAGACTGCATGGGTTCAAGCCGGTGCAACCATAGGTGAACTTTACTATATGATTTCACAAAAAAGTAGCATTCATGGTTTCCCGGCTGGTGTTTGTCCGACCGTCGGTGTTGGTGGACATTTTAGTGGAGGGGGGTACGGTAACATGATGCGAAAACATGGTCTTTCGGTTGATAATGTCATTGATGCCGAACTCATTGATGTTAATGGAAAACTTTTGAATCGTGAATCGATGGGTGAGGATTTGTTTTGGGCAATCACAGGTACAGGTGTGCAAAGTCAGTTCGGTTTAGTTATAACTTATAAGGGCTTAACCATAACCAAGGTTCGGTTATGGAGTAATGCTTAACATGCATAACCATAACCGGATGTCTATTAACCATAAGTCGGTTAACCGTTAGTTATGGTTTGGTTTCAATTATTTGTCCAATGTATTTTTTATATATGTTTCTATTTTTTTTCTAGTTGAAATTGGTTTCGATATAATGTAAAAGACGAAAATAGAGTTATAAATTTAAAAATAGAGGCATAAAAGCTGAAAAATAGAGGTATAAGTAAAAAATTTGGAAACGGAGATATAAAATTTGAAAAACATAAAATACAAGTTCGGTTAGGTTAAATTCGGTTAACGGAGACATATTAACTAGTAACCATAACTAAATAGTCGGTTATCATATTCACTTAACCATAATTGTTGGTTTTGTTCGGATACTATCAATTAATTTTTATTTTTACGTTTCGGTTTTTGCTCACCCCTAAATTCACAGGTGGTGGAGGTGCGAGCTTCGGCGTAGTTATTTCGTATAAAATAAACCTAGTACGTGTTCCCGACAAGGTAACCGTTTTTAATGTGAGAAAAACAGAACAAAACGTACTAACGTTGCTCACAAGTGGCTACAAGTTGCTAGCAAGTTGGATAATAATATCTTCATTAGAATGCTTATTAATGTTGTGAACATAAGCAACACAAACGACAAGAAAACAATATGTGCCACATTTCATGGTTTGTTCCTAGGTAACACAACAACCTTAATAAGTACATTGGAACAAAGATTCCCCGAGCTAGGGTTACAAATATTAGATTGTCAAGAAATGAATTGGAGTCAATCACTTTTATCGTACTTCAACTCCCCACCTGGCTCGCCAGACTCAACTCTGCTGAGTCGAGTCAGGCGGACAGTGGTCCACCTCAAAAGAAAATCGGACTATATAAAAAATCCCATTTCAAAACAAGGGTTAAGGTCTATCTTCAACAAGATGGTCGAGTTAGAACATGTCGGTTTAACTTTCAACCCTTACGGTGGACGAATGTATGAGATTTCAGAGTTCGATAAACCATTCCCACATCGAGCTGGGAACATTGCGAAGATTCAGTACACGTTGGATTGGACCGAATATGGTGTTCATGCCGCGGAACATTATATTAACTTGATTAGGGTTTTGCATGAATACATGACTCCATTTGTGTCAAAGTCTCCTAGAGAAGCTTATTTGAATTATAGGGATTTGGATATTGGTGTTAATCATAATGGGGAGAATAGTTTTCAGGAGGGGAGTGTGTATGGGATCAAGTATTTTAAAGAGGCTAATTTTAAAAGATTGGTGAAGGTGAAAACAACGGTGGATCCTGATAATTTCTTCAGAAATGAGCAAAGTATTCCAACTTTACCATCTTTATGAAGTAAACCATGTTATTTTGTGTCTTGGAATTATGAAATTTAGTTACTTTTTTATACCTTGGTGATTTACCAAAATAACATTTAATATTGAAGTAACCATATCAAAATAAACATGACAAGTTTGTTTTGTATTTGTAAACTTTCATCAAATATATCAATAAGCACAAGGCGAACAAATGAGCCGACGGCACCTTATTGAACATATGTATATATGGATGTTCAAATTATGGTTCGGTTATTACTGTTAACCATAATCATAACTGCAGCTTCGGTCATGAGATTTCCTTAATCATAACCATAACCGAACTTTGGTTAATCAATTATAAAGCTCGGTTATGGTTTGGTTTTGGTTAATAAACCAAGCAAAGTTTGAACTAAAATTTGAGCTAAATGAACATGGGAAAACAATCAGTAATATCAAACGGGAATTGAATGAACATTAATATGTACACATACATATTTTCAAGACACTACAAAATCGACACATATGCATGTAAACATAAATTCATCTCGACGTTAGCATGTCTTAATTCTTCTAAGTTCGGTTAAGTTAACATTTGGTTATGGGACACTCTTAACCATAACCATAACTGATTAATCGGTTAATAAAAAAAACCTTAACAACAACAATCGTTTGACCTCGATTATCGATTAATTGGTTCAGTGACAGTTATTGATCAATGCCGGTTAACGGTAAGGTTTGCTCTCCTTTAAGGCATATAGAGAAAGAGACAGATATATGCGTATCTTTTTGTCACACCCTCAAAATCCACTAACGGAGTTTTACCGTCAGAGGGTGTGAACTAACAGGATCGGAATCATCAGTTACAATCAAACCATAAAATAAAGTTTCAAAACCATGAAAACGTTTACGAGTAATTAAATGCGGAAGCGTAAAAACCTTTAATCAAAAGTTGCGTCACGCAGGACGACTTAAAACCAATGATAACCGTTAAAAATAAGTTTGCATAATAAAAGTGTTTTCAAGCAATGCATGTCCTAAACCGCACGTCCGCCTCGGCTACCTGAGAATAACATACTAAAAGTGTCAACACAAGGTTGGTGAGTTCACAAGTTATATAAAAATAAATGTTTAGCGTTTGCGTTCAGCGTTTTGCGTTACAGCGTTTTGCGTTACAGCGTTACAACGTTTTGCGTTACAGATAGTGTTACGTCAATTATATATCTATAGGTAGCTAGCCTATAAAGCAAGTATTACTAAGTGTTCGACACCGAAGCTGACTCGTTTATTAAGTGCCTTGTCACCAGGTCCTCCAGACCATGGTACGTGTTAGCCAAAATTACACCCGCTCGACCTCCAGTCGAGTTTAGCGTTGGGTGGGGTTTGTCAAACCCAGTAGTACTACTCAACAGTGACTCGCTATTCTAAATATTAACCGGTTCGATGTGTAGGACTTCAAATGTTTCGTTTGCCACTTAGCCTTTACAAGTGATATATAATTTATAACAAAATCTTAAATGCGTTGTGGAGTATGTTATCTCCCCCAAGTGAAAAGCGTTTGAAAACAGTTTAAAGAGGGGAAAGTGAAACTCACTGTTTGCGAAGAATTTCTCAAATTAAATCACCAAGATGCGCGTCACAGAAAAACTCTCTCTAGCGTTCTAAAACAACAAAGAGATTTTTCTAAGTGTCGGAATATTATCGAGTCTCTAAACCCGGCACATAATACCTATGCACATAACATGTTTCGTGTTTCGTTTGTGAATCGTGTGTGACTTTAACAATGTATTTGTGATACGTTACATTTGTAAGCAATCATTTACGTGTCACGTATTCATAAAGTACATCACTAGCAATTACTTCCCGTAAGGGCAATTTGGTCAACACATAACAATTAACTAGCAACTATTCCCCATAAGGGCAATTTGGTCAAATTATGACAATCAATTAGCAGTTATTCCCCGCAAGGGTATTTTGGTCAAAACATAACAATTATATAACAAGTATCATGTTTCATGCATTTTCACACAACTCAGCAGCTAGTTTCACCGAGACAGAAATCCTACTAGAAAGATTGTACTATTTCACAGATCATAGCATCTCAATTAATTTACCAAAAATCATCACAGAAGCATATATGTCTTAGGTTTCCAGAACATATTTTATTATATTTTTATTCCAGATAGTTTTCTCACAATCATCAAATCATTACAGCAAACTCATAACAGTCAAATTCATGCGCAACAGAATGTTATTTGCAATTCCCGTTAAACGAAAAATCCAATAAATGCAAGACCACTTGGGTTAGGTTCCTAACTCAATAAGTCAACTTCCAGAAGTGGAACCAACCCAATTGGTCTCGTAGATCATGAAATATAACATTTACAGAACAACCTAACAGCAGGTCTAACAGCTCAGCTTTGCACAACGTTTTTGTAAAATCATAAAAGTTAACTTCTACTTATCCAAAAATTACAAGTTTATACTCTATAGAAACTAGACTCAACCTAGTTTACTGTAGTACCAATAATCTCAACCAATCTTCACATTTACACTTCGTTACAGTCACTTAAACATCAAATACACATTCTGTCCAGAAACTGTTTGCATCCAAACTCAACATATTAACAATTTATGAACTATCATGCATTCATATAACACTCTAGACTCCATAAACACCATCCATGCACATCAATTACATATTACATACTTGATTAGGGTTTGTGTTTGAACTCAAATCAAAGACACAACAATCAACATGTTACAATATCAATTCTACTTATCAAATCATTACTCAATCAACAACAATCATATTGATTACATGTATACATGAAATCGGCTGCTAGGGTTTGTTATTAACCCAACAAACATCAAATCAAGTAACAAGGATGTATAGGATAATCAATTATACCTTCCTAGCACCTAGTTCTTCAATCAAAGGCTTGATTTCTTGATTGTATGTGTGTGTATAGTCAACGGCAGCCAAGGGTTTGGGGTTAGAGGTTCCGATCGGGACTTGGGAGAATAATAATAATAGTTAGGGTTAAGTTATTAAGGATATATTTATAAACATAACAAGTTACACTCAAGTCCCTCCACTTTCAATTGTTGTTTCTCTAACTCAACTAACTTAGTTCTTGTTTCTTGTCTAGCATTACACACAATATAATCAAGTAACACATATGTTAACACATAATTATCACATAATTATTATGGTGACGTTTTTCGTTTATTCATCAACCGTTTGCGTCAACTCGTTTGCGTTTCGGTGCAAATCCCGAAAAACTACACATGTAGTAAGTGTTAAGCGTCATTTAAACCCTAGTTTAAATGTAATGAAATGTGCGTTATAGATTCAATGATCTTTAAGTTTGAATTGACGGAGTTGAGTTAACGGAGTTAACCTGAAATTGACGATTGTCACACTTTTTGTATAGCATATCCCTACCACTTAAGCATTCACATCCAACCCTATCTCCAAATCCAAAATTATACTAAAAATCACTGTATTTTCTCTCTTATTTCAATTAAATAATATTTTTTATACATTTATCATTATCATTTCTCTTTTTTTTTCAGTCACATTCACTTTTAAAATATATTAAAAAAGTATATGATGTGAACAGTAACTTTTCAAATATACAGAAAAACCACTGCATTTTCTAATATAAAAACTATTCACTCACAACACTCTAAATTACTCTCTAAATTATAAAAACATTCTCACGTAAAATAGGGGATTAAATGAGAATGCTCTTAAACTAATAAATATTTTTAAAATTGTATATAATATTTTTGGCCGGCATGATCATTTTGATATCTTTATATTAAAAACTTTGTATTTAGATTTCCCAAAAAGGCAGTTAAATATTACAAATTATTATTATAAAAATCAAATTATATGTTATATTATACGGAGTATTGAATTTAAATAAAATGAAATTATTGGATTTGAAACTCCCACCAAAAACTATTTTATCAATGGTACTTAAATATGAATACAATATATTATGTATCACCATTCACCAAAACATATTTATTCACACACCCTTATGCATTTTACACAAATGATTTATGAATATTTACAATTTATTTATAAACCAAGAAGTCAAAGAATTTACTAATATTTTTAAAGGAGCTCTTCTAGTTCTTGGATATTAGTTTTGAGCTTGTTGTATTGATATTTGTGTCGTCAGCGCCGGCTTTAGCCTAAAGAAATTGAAGCTTTTATTGTCTTACTTTAGGCCTCGTTTTGAAAAGACCCTAAGCTTTTATGAATTTTTAAGAAACCCAAATGGGCCAAGAAAGAAAATAAGTACAAGCAGACGGTTTATAATTCTAAGAAATTGATTACTAAAAGTTTATATAAAATATTACATCTCTTGTTATATAAAAGTCTTCAAATAAATTATCTCTTGAGGTGTCTGAAAATCTAATCACATGAAAATCTGATCGGCCTCATTGACAAAGAATCAAATATGAATATTTTTTTTTGTTGCAAGATCTTTAGTTTAAAAAGGTTTTGTTCGTATGGTATTTATTAGTGTTTATTTTAAATAAATAAATTTAACTTTTTTAGTTTCCACTCGCAATGTATAAATTTTTGAAAGCTTTATTTAAGTTTTACTGAAAAATGAAACACAGTATCAAAGTTTTAAACTATTAAAAATGCGTGGATAAAAAAAATATTTTTTTGTATAACTTTTCACTACCAATAAAAATATTTAGCATCAATGCATCACACTATTTTGTAATTTATTCATTATCAATTTTTAATTGTCCTCGCTAAAATACTTAAAAACAAAATATACATATTTCTATTTTAACCGTTTTGAGAAGTGGTAAGGTAATTTATGTATGAAATAGGACAAAATTTTAATCTCTACATAATGTAACAATTTAGTCGTTAATAAAATTAATAAAAACAATAATTTCCAGACTAAAGTCAAATTAATTGGTATAATTTTTTATTAAAGAATCATTATTTTAGCAATACTCTTAGCTTTCTCCAAAAATATCACCCGTTCAAGTCTCGTTAGAGGTAAATGTCGTGTGCAAGCCCAAATGTTTTACCACAGTGTGTGTTTCTTTTGAAACGGTGGCGAGCTAGGTCACGGGCGCTGTCTTTAAATGTACTCGAGTGACCGAGCTTTGTTGGTCATTTAAAAAATTAAGAACCACATCAATAACTTGTACGTACGGTAAAATCAAAAGCTACATCAACAAACTTCTTCGTTAGAATTTGTGTAGGGGGGGTGGGGTTCTAGCTCCTATCACCACCGATTGATTGCTAATAATTTCCGGTGAACCAGTGTGTTAGCACCTTAGCGGTACTAAAATGACTTTTTTTTTTAAAAAGTCACTGGTTCAAGTGTGGGGTTCTTCTGGAAATGATGACGAGTCGGGTCACGACCGCTGTCTTCGATCGTGAACGTTTGCGACCTTGTGATCGAGCTTTGTTGTTCATTTAAAAATTAAGTACTGCATCAATAACTTGTACATACAATACAATCAAACACTGCATTTATTCGTTTTAGGGGTTTCTACTTTCTAGCTCCACCACTGTCGTTAATCACTTATAATAATAATAATAATAATTTCCGGCGAATGAATTAGGGTTCCGGTGAAATGACGATTGACGACGATAACTCTGTTTACGTCGGCAACATACCTTACGACTCTACCGAAAACACTCTTCGTAACGCCTTTGATATTTACGGCCAAGTTATCGCCGTTAAGGTACACCGTTTTCTCGCCGTTTTACCTTATAATAATAATAATAATAATAATAATTGGAATCGTATGCGTGTTCGTTAATTTGTTAATCTGTATGCTATATGTTGCTTGTTTAGTGATTAGTAGTGTGTGATTCGTGTTATCATTTGATGATGTATTGAACTTAATTATTATTATTTGATAAACGAACTGAACGAACACGAACCGAGGCCATGTTCGTTCAATTGTGTGCGTGAACGTTCGATAATGTGTTTGTGTGCGTCTGTTTATGTTCGTTAAGGTATGTTTGTTTATGTTTTGTTCATTGAAGGTTTGTAATATTTTTTTTAATGGCTTTTCGAATCTTATCGAATGGATTTGAGAAAAGTTTTATTAACTATAAAACAAAAGTATATATGTGTATTATATATGTGATGATTAATTTATATCTAAATTGACATATGGATATGAAATGTTAAAAAAAACATCAACACAAACTTGTTACGCGGACCGAACTGTTTACACTGACTGTTCTCGGTTAGTCAAATCAGATAAAACATATCTTGTGTTCATTTATGTTGTTCGTTTTGTGTTCACTAACAAGTTCATTTCTTTAATGAACGGACACAAACAAGAAATTTGTACGATTAGGTGTTCGTGAACTGTTTGCTTGCCCGATAAAAGCTTAATGGACGAACATGAACAAGGCCTTGTTTGGTTCGGTTAGTTTAAGTCTAAGATTAAAGAAATTGTTTTTGGATTGGAGTTGAGCTCAAAATCTTAAGTTTGTAAGGGTTTCCAGTTTTACCTTAATGGACCTCCATAATTGCTATATTAGTTTGTGTAAGTGTTTGTTTTTAGGTTATTACATGTCGTGCGTGGAATTGAGAATTGAGATGAGATTGTATCGTTGATAATGATTTCATTGTGTAACTTATCGATGATTACTTGATCTTCTTTGATGGTTACTGGATCTTCTTTGGTAAATTACATGATGTTTAAGCGATTCAGTCTCATCTCAATTCTCAACTCTAGACAGAACATTCATGTAGATCTGAAAATTTTATAATCTATAGCTTTTTAGCTTAACCGCATTGATTTTTTAATCCAAAATTGATATCTACACTGTTGTAGCATTTGCTATAAGGTTTAACTGATATTATCAATATGTTACTGGCTTACTGCAATGCTTACTAGATCTTCTTTCACTTCAATGTATATGTATTTAAATCACTTATAGACTATAGTTAAGTAGCTCATATCTTTTTCCTCTGGTATTGGAGTTCTTACAAGCTACAATCACAGTAAGATATAGTGGAAATAAAAATTATACGTAATGTTAATGCATATTTGAATAATGTTTATCTGCTAACTGTGTTTTTTCTTACATTGACATTATTGTTTCCTGAATAAAAGATCATCTAATGAGTAATGATGCCTGCTTTTACATTTCATTTCCAGATAATTAATGGTGGAGTAGGTGGAAAATGTTTCGGGTTTGTTACGTTTACAAATCCACGATCTGCAGTTAATGCCATCAATGATATGGATGGAAGGGTATTTTCAGCTAGTTACGTTCTTATGTTTTTTTAAATTTTTTTGGTCATCGATTCTATGCATTAGAGGTGGCATAATTGGTGGGTCGGATAACTGTTCAAAATGAGTAAAAAATTTTAATACAGGTCAAAACAAGTCGGGTTGTGTTGAACCCAGAGCAGCTTGTTCAAAATTTAAAATCTTTGATGTCAAATATTGTCACAAAACTATATTATTTTAGTAAGAATCAATTTTTTAGAATGAAAAGGTCTACCAACCCATTTAAACCGTTTACTTTTAATCTATTTTTGCCCATTAGAGATAAAACACAATCCTAATTAACCCATTCATATATAAATGATATAGTTGGTTATATGTTGATGTTTTTGGTCATTAAAATGCTATGAACTAGAGGTGACAATCTCAACTAATTTCTATGAAAACAGGTTAAAAGTTGCAAGTTTGTATAGTTGTATTCAAGTGCTTACAATGCCTTAAATTGTTTCATTCAAAATAGATGTATAAAATAGCTGATTTAAACCATATTTAGTAAATCAACTATTTACAACTTTTTGAAAAATGGACACAAAATTGTTGGCTGTTTCAGCCCAACCCGACTGATTTCGATTGTACATAAAATTTATGGATTTACCTGCTGTCACCCAAACTTAGGCCTATAATTGAACAGAACGTTCACTGAACGGTTTGGTGGGAAGTTCGTTTATGTTCCTTATTTAGTAAACTAACGGACATGAACAAATCTTTTTGTTCATTTAGTTAAACTTACAAACTGAACACATTTCTTGTTCATGCATTTTTGTTCATGAACTTTCGTTTGTTAAATTCATTAGTGTATGTTCATTTATGTTCGCTTGTTTAAGTTCGTTATATATTTATTTCAATTTTTAGCCCCATTACAATTTAGTCTAGTTTTAATTACTTTCTAGGCCCGACACATTGTTCTTCACATTACTTTTTATTGATTTAAGCTCATTTATGTTCATTCATCTATGTTATGTTCATTCGTTTACGTTTGTGAACTGTTCGTTTATATTGTTAACGAACGGACATAAACGATCACAAACAAGAAAACCTTGTCACTATCTTTGTGCGTTCGTTTTTAATTACTCTTGATCGTTTGCTTGGTTAAACTTAATCGAACGAACATAAACATGCTGCGTCCGTGTTCATCCGGTACGTTTATAGGCCTTCTCAAATCTTTGTCCAACCTGCCCATTTTCCACCTCTACGTATAACACTTCTGTTTTTAGTTTTAGCTATTTAGCTGTAATTTATCTAATTGTTTGATTTAATGGATCTCTACTAGACCATTGATGGACGGATTGTAAAAGTCAATGAAGTCAAAACCAGAAGTGGGAGGTCAAACTTTGGCCGTGACAATTTCCGTCACAACATCAATAATAATAATAGAGATGTGGAGTTTGATAGAGGTAGAGATAGAAACTACGGTCGTGAACGTGATCGTTCTCGGGACCAAAACCGAGAATGGTCTCGAGATCGTGATCAAGGTAAAGAAAGAGGATATGCTAGGGCCCGTGATGTTGACCGGTCTAGGGACCGTTTTGTTGACCGGGAAAGGGGACATGATCAGGATAATGATTCGGATGACGTTGACCTTGAACGTGAAAGAGATCGTGACCAATCAGACACGGATCAAGAAAAAGAAGTGGGAATAAGTATAAAGACCAACCTGCAAAATTAACAAATGGGTAAGATTGTAATTTAATATAAGATCATACTTGCTATATTTTGTTGATCACAACATCCTTATGAAAAAGTTTTTACTAAGACTACCAAATATTAAAACAAATTTAGAGGGCACACGCATATTAATTTGGTTTTGTTTATGCCATTTTCAACAAGCCTTTTGCTGTTGGAAATGACAAATCGTCTAAGTTTAAATCTTTTCACAGTTCTCACATTAGACTTTATAAAATGACGAAAATGCCATTGTATCTACTCACTTGCGTTTCGACAATCCGTCTATAGTTTATAGTTGTATACCTTTTAGTATATTCGTCGGCTTTTTTGTCATTTACAACTTAAGAAGTGAATATAGAGGCATGCGAATATTAATTTGGTTTTGTTTATGTCATTTTCGACAAGCTTTTTGCTGTTGTTAAATGACAAATTGCCTTAAGTTAAAAGCTTTTGTCACATTAGAGTTTATAAAATGACAAAATTGCCACTTAATCTATTCCTTTGGTTTTTTGTAATCCATCAATAGTTCATACTTTTTAGTAGATTCATGGGCTTTTTGGTCATTTTACAACTTATGAAGTGACAAAAGCTTCAAACGTGGGGGTATTTCGTTAATTTATAATTATAATATTTTAATTTTGTGCTGTTATTTTATAATCGAAGTATTGTTTTTTTCACTTTTTTTTTTGTTTTCTATTTCATTTAACCGCTTAAGTTTTATTACATTGATATTTCATCATCATCATCATCATCATCATCATCATCATCATCATCATCATCATCATCATCGTACTCAGTATATCCCACCAATAACAAAGCTATGGTAGGGTCTGAGGAGGGTAAGATGTAGGCAGCCTTACCTCTACCCCATAGGGATAGAGAGGCTGCTTCCGGTGAGACCCCCCGGCTCGATAGTAGTTTTGCATCAAGCCTTGGACATAAGGCACATAGCACTCAATCATCGGGACACCGGCTGATCGGTGCATGTACCCTTATCTTTCAGCTATCAACGCCACTACATGATGCCTGATTAACCGTCCGTCACTTTTAACGTTATTTTCACGAGATTAGTAAAATAACGTCAAAATTAGTGCAATTTCACTTTTGCCCACCCGAGGGTTCACACATATATACATCATATTTGCGCACCGCAAGCAGGGCTATATTGCATTGATATTTCCACTTCTTAATAGCCGATACAGTTACACACATGTAAGAGTCACTTTAATTTCTTTTGAATAAGTTTTGCATTTAACTCTATGGATAACCAGACATGTTATAGGCATCATCTAGTAATGTGTTATATTTATTATGATTGTAATCTTTATTGTTGTTTTATTTTATGTATCAAGCAAGTTTGACATTTTTGAAAGAGTTAATTACACAAATGGTCCCTGTGGTTTGTCTTTAGTATCACCTTTAGGTACTAACTTTTAAAAGTTGCAAGTTTGAGTTTCGTGGTTTTAAATTTGTAACAAGTTTGGGGTTTATGATTAACTTTCCTTCCGTTAACTTTTTTGGTCATTTAAAAAAAGTTTAACAGTAAATTTAAAACCACGAACCCAAAATTTGCAACTTTTAAAAGTTAGTCCTCAAAAGTGTTACGTGGGCTAAACCACTGTGATTATTTGTGTAATTAACTCTTTAAAAATAATAAATTTAGGTGTGATGTCTACATTTTATTATACCTATAAGCATGAGTGTAACAGAATGAACACTAGACATAGAAAAACTAGTCATTGCAGTTTAATGCTGAGAAACATTGGTCATATGCATAACGAAAAACTGATCCTCAGTACAATCAAAAACATCTTTAATGAGGATCTTTTTTTTACTTTACGGCCAAGTAAGTCAAACTTTATCTAATTGTTCTTTCTTATGCTTTTATGCAGTTCAGATTTAAGTGAGCGCCATAGCAGAGAGTATCCATCAGGTTCAAGTCATGGAGATCATGATCAGGTAGAGATTTGCTTATATGTACTTATGAATGAGTCGTTTTGGGTTATGTTTTCTCTATAATGGGTCAAACGAAAAATAGCTTAAAAGGAACAGGCCTATATTCACACATAGTGTGTTTGTTATTGATGTATAAAGTGTCCTAAATCATTTATTTCAAACATTAGATTATTATTGTGAGCAAATTCAAGTTATTTATGAAAAAAGTCACCATGAATATTATATTATTATTGAATACCATCTTATTTGAGTACCCTTTGAATGTAATAGGTTTCAAAACAGCTCGACATCTCACGCCAAAAAGTAGAAGAACTCCAAAAGGAGGTTTGAATCTTTGCATATGCCAACACTCTTCTTGTCTTTGTTAATATGTAATATGTTGCTTGTAATGGGGTCAAGCGGGCAGGTTGGGTCAACGGATCAAAACACATAATCTTTAATATGGGCCCAAACAGTCTGGGTCAGGTGGGCCAGTTAACACTTTTCATTTTATTCACGTTGTAAATTAATGTATTAAATAAGACTATAAAAACTATATCATTTGAATAATGGTATTTTTTTTAATAAAGTGATTTAGGTGGTTTCAAGCATTAAAAAAAACTTGGCCCATTTGACTGGTTTTTAAGCAATAATATATGTTGAAACACAACGAATTTTTAATTTTTAAAAATAATTAATTAAAAAAAACTTGGGTTAATTTTCTATAGTTATCAATATGATGCCTGATTGTTTTTTGTATAAACCCAAGAGGTACTTTATAGATAGTTACGGTAGGGGTGTGAATTTCTGACAGCACAAGAGCACGCCACGAACCTAAAACGGATTTTGTGGGTTTGGGTTTAGCCTAATCGGTTTTGGGTTGAACCGTGAACACTTTTAACTAAACGGGCCATGCTCGTGTCAACCTGTCGGGTTCGCACGTTGACCTGTTTGTCAAATTAATTGTTCTTTTAATTTCTTAAAATGTATTTTATGTAATAACTAAAACCTGTTTGGGTATTTTTATGCCAAAATTTAAAATTTTAAAAATAAAATATTAAAGCATAAATATGCAAAAAAAAAGTTCGTATTAAATGGGTTGAGTTTGTGTCAACCTGCAAATACACGTCTGTTCGGAGGTTCATGCGCATGACACGATTTATGGGCTTGACTTGCTAACCCGCGAACACGACCCGTTTAGCAGCCATAAGTTACAATAGTTATATTTGTATATACCAAAGTCGGTTACATTCAAACTAATCTGAAATTTGAAATATACATGGGTGCGTGTCACATGAACTATAATAATTCAATGTTAGTTTTTTGCGGATACTAACCATAAACTTGCATTTCCCAGGTTACTCGTATGGAAGAGCTTGCAGAAGAGAGGGGTGATCATGTATCTAAGCTGCAAGACAAATCTCAGGTTTAGAAAAGTAGTTTTTTTTAAATTGACCCATTTACTAATCATAGAGTCATATAAGTAAGATTTGAAAATTTAGCTAAAAACGAAATGGGCTGAAAGTTTCAAAAATGCGTTAAAATGTTTGTTGCATACAACTTACTAAACACCTTATGCAAATATCTATTTTTTTTAATAGTAACATACCTTTTTAATCACTTCAACACGCTATATCAAAACCGTACAAAAATTTAGTCAGAAAGGGTTTCAAGATTACAAAATTACGATTCTAACCTTATATTTTTGGTGGTTGCAGAAACTGGAGGATGCACTAGCTGCTGCCAGGAAACTTACTTCAAATAGGAAGAAACAGTTAAATAAGGTGCTTTTGCCATAATTATTATTATCATTATTTTTATTTATTTTGTTTATATTTATATCTTCAGCTTTGTGAACTTTTGCTTTTATTCATGATATGCATTAATTATTTGTGCAGCTTTATAAATGTTTTCTTAACGTGAAAGATTACGGTGAGAAACTTAGAATCTGTGAAGAGGAACTCCAGGTTAGTCTCCCCTAACAAGTATTTATTTTTTAAATGATATAGTTTTTGTTATAAATAGCATGTAATTTTATTATTTTTAATTTCTATTATAATATCTGTTTACATTTTTTGCTCATTCTACTTGCAGTCTATTGTAGGGTCAACACTGAAAGAACTAGAAAATCACAACGAACTTGACGCAGATGACCTCATGGCTAACTGACCTATCTGACTAGGGTTATTAATTTCGTCATTTTTAAACACCATGAAAGTGTACTCATGTTTTGTTTTGCTGTAGATATCTGTTAACAAATAGTTGCTAAAATTAGTTATCCTTTGTTACATTATCTTGTTTTTAAGTCGATCTAGTAACAAACCGGTGTCCTTTTTCTTTCGTTTGTTATTTGTCTTATTTTGCTTTTACACGACGTGAAAACAAGTCGCGAAGCTTACATCAAATTTGTTTGCTTGAGTTTAACCTAAACGGGCTGGGTTATTTCGAGTCACACTCATGAACACACTAGCTAAATGGTTCGGTTTTTGGTCACGCTAGCAGGTTCACGAGTTGCTATGTTAATTTGCAAGTTTAAACGGCATTTTATTTTGAAATTTGATCATTAAAAGAGCTTTATAGACGTGTTTGTGGGTGTAAGTTCATATTGTTATAATAAATATGTATGAAAGTTAGAATTTTTGTGTCAGGCAAGTTGTGTCCTTGTCAACCTGTGAATACGTGAATTTTGTTTAGGTTCTTGTGATTGACGACATTATCAGGTTTATGTGTTTATGTTGTGTTGTGCCGTGAATAAACTTTTTTTGGTTTCACGTTAGATTTCCTCGGTTAACTCGTGAAACATGACATTCTTCACTTGCGGGTGTGTTTGGGGGTTTGGTTGTGTGTTGTGGATGCAAAGTTGGTGGATTATATAATTGTAAGACTTAGTGTAGTGAACTAAAAAGTGTTTGTTAATGTGCTAAGTTACTTTCATATAGGTAGTAAAGCTTTAACTAGCTCACCATTTAATAATGGTTATTAGTTGTTTAGTTAAGCAGCTAAACTAAACAATTAATAAAAAGACGAAAAAAAATGTAAAGAAAGTTGGTGATTTGTTACAGAAGTGGACCCCATTTCACCTTCAACATTCACACCCGTTAAGGGCTTGGCGGAGTGCCCTTGACACCTCCTGTTGGCGATCGCGTAGGGGTGTTGGGGGGCGTGAATGGGTGAGGTGACATGGGCACCCCACTACATTAAGTCTAATGTTCTAACAAGAGAAATCCTATGTTCAAGAAGAGAAAGTGATGAAAGTAACAAAGTTTTTGGCACTTGTTTAATGTTTGTGTCCAAATCATATAAGGTTGCATGTGGACCTATGGCTGTTGCTTTCTATATATGCTATGACTAGGTGATAAAATAATCTTAAGTGAAAGTAATCATGTTTGAAACATAATGTCCTATGTTGTAATTTTGTCTTATCTGCCTCATAGGATTATGTTGTACAACACAATACGAAATATTATGTTATTCGATACAATAACATAATATCTGTATCAGAACATTCACAATAGGTTAACCATTTGTCTTTAAAATTTAACTAAAAAACGGTAAAGAGAACACTATTTTTCTAAATTTATCTCTTAATTCAAAAACCTTTTGCATCTCATTTATCATATCTAACCTTAATTTAATAAAATGAAATTTCTTTTATTCATTTTTTATTATTTTTTTTCTTTTTTTTCACTCACAAATACTTATATATTAATATAAAAAAGTAGATATGCCAAATACAGGGGAGTATTTGATAGGTTCCTCTAAAAGTTTGGGTTATTGAGATGAGAATGAAGATCTGATGTAGAAGTTAAATAACGCATTTTTTTCTTCATGTTTTTCTTAAAATTTAGAGACGGGGATGGTTACGAACAAGCTATTGTGAATGCTGTTATGTATATGTTATCCAATGCAACATTATTATGTATGTAAGGCAAAATTAAGATATACAAAGTGGGAGAACAATCTAACCTCTCATTTATCTATCAAGTAATTTATAATGGAATAATAACACAAGTAACTGATTTTTAAATACAAGGAAAAAAGAAGGAAAATGAAATTAATCAATGGTACTTGTTTTCACATTGTTTAAACAAAAAAAAAATTCTCTAACTTGATCTAAATTTCGCACTTTAATACTTATACTTCTAGATTTCTAATTCATATTTAAATTGTCTACAAAGTGTTTAAACACTTTCATTTATAAGAGACATGTGATTAGCAAGGAAAAAAACTTAAAAATGTACTTAAAGTTATTTATGTAATATTCTTTAAAATACGTTAAATTGTAATTTACAAGTCACGATCCTACCAACAGTATGAGATTTGTAAGAGGCGATCGATCACAATCATTACTAGTGAAAATACGGAATGGTGATTATTAGATCATTTAAATGAAATAGGTGATCACTATTAAAATTAAGCGAGATAACATATGATCACAATCTTGTTTTATGAGAAGTTGTAAATTTGATCTTTATATTACCTTTAGAGGCGTTCTTATAAGAAAAGCTACCGCCGAAGACGAAGGAGTAAACTTAAGAGAATTGAATCTTACTATACAAGTTTTTTACACTTAAATTCATTCAAACCATTAATAATATTTTAAGTCGTGTGTTACATGTTTCTTCTACTTTAAACTTTTTTTTATCAATGTTTGGAATCTTACATTTCACAAGAAAATATACTTTTGACAAAAAAAGAGTGTTCAAAACAGTAAAAAATTAAAAGACAACCTAATCTTCACCTTTAGTTCTTTCAAATACTTTACAAAATTCTAAAATAAAATACCATGTAGTAATATTATACTATATTGTAAATACAATAAAGAAAAAGTAAATACGGTAATCATCTTAATTAAATAAATATGCATTAGCAATATATAAAAAAAAGTGCAAATATGTCAACAATTAAAAGGTCTTTAAATCCAATCAAAAGCCAAGAAAGCCAAATATGGTCCAATATTTATACTTTAATCATTAGAAAAATCCTAAACAAAAATAAAAATACAACCATTGATAAAAACAAAAACAAACTGTTACTTCTCATTTCTCATTATACTCTTTTTACCTCACTCTATATGTAAAATACTAAAATCTCAATAACTGATTTATAACTTATACCAACATGAACTTAATTAATAAAACTAGTTAATTATACTAAATAATTAATATTTAATTAATAAAACTCTAGAATGTTAGGGCAATATCACTCCTATTACTTTCTTCACATTCTTCCCTTAACACCAATGCCTTTGTTTCACCACCACTCTCCGCCTTCCAGCTGCCACCACTATCTGACTTCTCATCCTCAATACTCTCGGACGGGTTGCCTCCGGTGGCCGGGGTGGTCCCACCCCGGCCACTGGACTCTTGCAAACTTTGTGTGGGTTGGGAAGATTGCATGTACATGTGATTAATATTATTATGGTGGCGGAGTTGGTGGTGGTGTAGCGGTTGCGGTGGTGGGGGTGGAAGGACTTGGCTAGAGTAGAATTCTTGTGGTGTACAATAATGTGGGTTGGTGTGGGTGGCATTGGTGTAAAGGGTTTGTGCTCCGGCTGGTGAGGCGTATTCTGGTGGGACCCATATGCCGCCAAGAACCACCAGCTGTGGCGCGGTGTTGCCGGCGTTTTGTGGGGTTGGACTTGGTCTTCTTGTATGTAGTCTATATTTCTGTAAAATGATAAATAAAAATATAAATTAGTTTAGAAAATTGTATTAAAAAAAACAACAATTCCGTTAAAACTCACAAAAAAAAGGAAAAAGAAAAGAAGCTTATGTAGTTCTGTTTTATTTGTACTTTGTACTTGCAACATGAACATAGTATCATTATCTGTTTTGTACAACAACATGAGAATATTATGAACATACAAACACTTTATGCATGTAGGATAAGAAGGTACAAACATTACTTACTTTTCTAAATTAGCAATTGATTTAGGATTATTGACCTAAATATTTTTAGACATTTTTGTTTTTTAAAATAGTGTCTTATAGTTCTAATGATTTTGCTACTCATGTAACTCAATTATTTGGCGTTTGATAGGCATAATTTTAACTCAATTATTTGGCGTTTGATAGGCATAATTTTTTTTTATAAACTCTACGGAGTTCGCTTGTCAGGGTAACGCTTGTTAGGGTAATGAAATGATTAGAAGTATATGAAAATTAAAAAAACTAAAAATACTTAGCTTAATTTGAAAGTGCTACTAATACAACAAGCTTAATTACACTTCTCTATTTTTATTTCTTTTAATTTTTTCTATTTTACTTATGCATGTGTTTTGCAACAAGGGGAGAGAGAAAGAAACCTGTAAATGGCTTTTGACTTCATCATTGGTCAAACCATCAACTTTCATAAGCTCTCTGATTTGTTTAGGAGTTGCAACTGAAAAATCATGTTTCCAAAATCATCAAACAATGATTTTTTTTTGTCATGACAAATAATTTATAATTATAATATAAATGATCAAATATCATAAAACTTAGTGAAACTTACCTTGAGAACCACCTAACATCTGAAGAGCATTGACAAATCTCCTGTGGAGGTCCGGCGACCAGCACCGCCTCGTCTTCCTAGGTGTTTGAGAGCTCGTGGGGGTTCCAGAAGCGACGGTGGTATTCGTGGTGGTTCGAATATTATCAGTAACTTCACCAGTATCACCTTTGAGAAAACTCTTGTTTTCTTCATGATCAACATCTTTCTCACCGGATGAAAGTGCTAATTCCGGCAACATTAACGCCGAGTTTGATGAGTTTTTGTCTTTAGAAAATGGGATAAAAGCTCCACAGTTTCTTTGTTTAGTGTTGAAATTAATATCAGTTTCATTTGGTGTTGTTTTCATGTGATCGGTGGCAACGGTGTTGGTGGTGGCGGTGGCTTGGCTCCACAATTGCGCGGTGGTCATCCAATTTGCCTTGTTGTCAATGCTTGAGTTTGGATCCATTTCGGGTCCTTCACCCTTGGAATTCTTCATAGGTATGAATTCTTCGAGAACCGGAGAATTTTGATTCGTGCGGTATGTTTGTAATTGTTGCCTTGATGTCTCCATGGCTTAAAGAGAGGTTAAAAATTGAATTAAATGAAGAAATGAAACTAATTAAAATGTTATACTTTCTAATGTAATAAAATAAAAAAAATGTATAGAATGTTTTGAATTTGAAAGTGGATTAAGCGTGTATCTTGAATCATGTGTTACTTTTGAATGATCTTAAAATATGAAGAAAAGAAACTACATATGAAGGAAAGTTAATACAAATAATAAAGCTAAAGACAAGGATCAATTGAAAAATCACTTGCTATATATAATTAGCATAACTATTTTTTCAGGTTACAAATTGTTAAGATAATCTGAAATTGGACTATAAACATGTTCCAACTAGATTCATAAGATATTCGAGACCAGCCGATGAAAAACTCAAATCTAGACGAGATTAAACGAGCTTAACCTCGAAGCTAAAAGTGGAAACACATACAAAAACTATATGTATGCTTGATATGCATGCTAGATATCAAGGCAATTATTTATAACAATTAAATGAATATAAAGATGATACCATTGGCCGGTGAGGTTATTAGCTCAATATTAGGTTACTATTCTTCAAGATAACTTAAAATTGATGGATTATGAATAGGGTTGCATGCCAGTTGAGCCAATCATAATCAATTCGTGATATGCTTGTTAAAAGCTCGAATTGAGTTTTGATCTCGAGACTAAATTGGAGCTCATTTAATAAACGAACTTAGGTTAAAAAGAAGTACAAATATATATTGTGCGATATTTAGTATGAGATGAAGATAAAGATGGTACCATTGGTGAGAAGTTGCATGCAAAGTGGAAGTTCACGTTTGAAAGCATCAATCTTGAGTCTTTCTTCTTCAAGACGAGACAAGAACTCTTCAAGCTTTCGGGATTGATCATGGTCGTTTGTACCAACTTGTCCACCGATTGTTTTCAAGAGGATGTGTGGTTTGCATTCGAGAGTTAGTTCCGAAGCTGATGCCATCATGTTAATTAGTTAATATGTGTATAAACAATGAATCTTTATGTGTGGATCAAGAACATGCAAATAGTACTACTAGCATATGCAAAACACCCTAATGTTAAAGAGGGAATTGAATAGTTTGTGTATATGCTGGAACAAAGATGAACAAGATAAGAAAGGGTGTTATGCCCTAGTTTTATATTTTTCTCTTTCTTTCTCTAGGGTTTGAAACACTCAAGTTGAGAGAGGTGTAGTTTGTGAATACAAGGAGGATCAAGAGGGGGATTATCTTCTTTTAAGGGGTGAGGTCTAGAGAGAATAAAGATGGAATTTGGAGAGAGAGAGAGAGAGATAAAAGAAGAGAGAGAGAGAGAGAGAGATGGTAACTTCTTGCAAAGAACAAAGGCAAAAAAAATAAAAAAATTAAAAAAAAATGAAAGCTTTGTGTGGGAATATGAGAGGAGAAAGAAAGATAAGGAATCAAGGGTTGTTTCTCCATGTGGGGTCTAATAACAATGTGTGAAGGGTCATGCATTCCCTCCATGTATCTTTAATCAATGGGATGTGATTTGTTCATTATCAAAAGTCATTTATACTTTTAAAAAATCCATTTTACTTATCAAATTCATGGTGCCAATGGTAACTTTAGTAATCTTTTAGTAACAAATAGATCTATACACAAAATACCAAGAAAAAGTTAGATGCATGTTTCCAACATCTAACATAACTAATTTGATAAACTAAAGGTTTGTAAAACTTAAACCTAAAACTATCATATAAGTTTTCAAGCTTTTGATGTCACCTTGAGAAGGATGAGAGAGATATTTGTTCAATAGATCTCTCCCACAAAATTAAGGGAATGAGACATATACCTTTGTTACACCAAAATTTGTAACTTAAAGTTAATGCTAATTGTACTTCATGTTAATTCAAGGTTAATTCTTTTAAAGCTTTGTTCTCCTTTTGGTCATGTCAAAGGGATTGATTAAAGGTACAACGATTCCTTGTAGCGATAAAAACAAATGTATAAGTGAAACACGATCAAACATTATATTATAAATCTTTCGTTGATGTTTAAGTTTTTGGTGTTCTTCTTTGTTGGTAAAGATATAGTTACAAGTCTAATAAGATGGAAGTTAAGAGATATCTCTTCTAGAAAAAGGGAATTTTGTAGAGGAAAAGAGTTTTAAGTTTAGGTTTCACGCTGTGAACAGTTTAAGTGTGTGTTATTGTTAGAATGCAATAAAGATAAATTAAGAAAATTATTATTTATAGTTCAATCAAATGTTAAAAGATGATTCTTCTTCCTTTAACTTTTTTATGTACGTTTTTACATTCCTCATACCATGCCCCTAACAACATGCATTTTTTGTTACAAAAGTTTACATATCTCGTTAATAAACTTTCCAACAATCTTTTCTTTATGTAGAAATTTTTTATACATATATATTTTAAAATGAACAGAATCGGAATACAATTTTATAATAAGGTATATGATTGAGCATTACTTTGGGTTATCTTTGAGAGGCTAAAGATATAACTGATTCTTACGAGTATACCCAATACCCAACCGTAAATGAGCAACCGGGTATCAAACGTATATTGGACTAAGTATAAGACATTGTTTACAGTTATTGGACTAAGTATAAGACATTGTTTACAATTAAGTATGATTGTTTTTAATAATACTCATCTTATGGACATCTTTTTGCAAAAATGATTTTGAAAAATAGTTTTCAAATTACTTAAAAGTCTAAAATCATATTAAGTTTTTCAATATGTCTGGTCAATAGTTATTTTTAACCCTTTTTATTAAAACCGACTTTAATAAAACCATACCTCACCTGGTTAGAAAATCCAAACCGGGAATAATAAAAATACAATTATATATTAAGTAACGAGTTTTTAAGCCACCATACCCAAATTAAGTGATCACTTATAATGATTGAAATCTTGAGGGACATATCAAACTCAACGCCTTCTGAATTGAGTAACGGTTGGACCGGAGTTAAAAATCCAAAACATAATGTAATACAATAAGAAAGTACGTGTAGTTTACACAATCATTAGCTAGGGCAAGTGATCGAAAGCTACATATGATATATAGGGGAGGTCATGATTTTACATTGATATCATAATTGATCAAATCTGTTCACCAAGATAGAACTTAATAGATGAATTAACCAGTTTTCGATGAATTAGGCGGTTTGGCCGATTTATTTATGTTTTCAAAATATTGTACATAAGTTTAAATCAAACATTTAAAAATTATTATTATCTTTAAAATTATGTTAACGTTTTATTTCATGAAATATCTGCGTAAGATCTTAGCATTCAACTTTGTGAGAGTAAAACTAAAATATCAGGAACAATATCTACTTAAAATATTCTTGTTCTAACAAAATGTGACTTTTGAAAAACACAATATTCTTTATTTTTCTTTCTTGTGTTTATCTAGTTGATTATAGATACACCTATCAATATGTTATGTATGTGCGTATAATTCAATAACTTTTTAAGATCATTGTAGAGTATAACACTTAGTCATTTAGAGAAAGAAATATATGATCTCTACATGGTATTTGAAAACCGAAAAAAAAAAATCCTAGATGCCTTTGCATTTGGATGACTTGATAACTAAATTGATTCACAATAAAGGACTAGAAATGTGTGAATGACAAATTGTTATCCATGTCGAAGGACTTAATGCATAAGGTAACCATACCATATGGAATTTCATTATTCTTAAATTTGTTTACAAGAGTAGGCTCCGTTGTACAAATCATGAATAGTGTATTTTACACCTTCATGGCTTTGTACTCGGAAAATGAAGATGATTGGGTGAGATAGTGGTCCGTCAGTGATCTAAATGGTCATTAATAGAACTAAACAATGTACAATGGTGTGATCAAAACTTCAATAAACATTTTATAAACAAATCAAAATGATTATTATTTAAAACATAGGTAACATATATAATTTCATATTGAAAGGATATACCGAAACATTCTATGTTTGTTTATTGTAAAGACCAATAGTCCAATATAAAAAGTGATATACATCTAAATTTCTGTTGATCGTATCAATCCACCATGCCACTTCTGTTGGGTTGTGCATTTGTGCGTGACAATATATCTAGTATTCTAATTTTATTTTTTAACAAAAAGTTAATAAATGAGTTAAAAAGTTAATAAATATATTAAGAATAAAATAATATATATTTGCCCACAAGTAAGGAATATCTGACTTCCAATTTTACGCCTCTAATTCAAGGAACACAAAACTGCAAAAGCTTCTATGCACCTTATCTTCATTTTATAAGCTAACTAGTGTTTTTTCCCTGCGCGTTGCGACGGGCAGGTCGGTAAAACACGGGTAATGGTAAAACATAAAGCATCGATACGGTAAGTCGACGCGAATTCGCTCGGTTGCAGTTACGTGCGTTATTGTATCGGAACTAAGACAAAAATAAAACAAAAAAAATTATAAAATTTGGGGTGGACCAATGGCGTGACGTCGATCTGTAAAACTGGATTATTTGCAAAACCCGAGCGTTATCGATCTCGGGTGTTGAGGCGGTTGAGTCTACGCAAATTCAGTCGGTTTTGTCATGTTCGTTACGGTACCGGAACTAAAAAACAAAAATCAGCATTCGGTCGGTTTTCGTAATGGTATTGGAACTAAAACAAACGCGGTGAGTCTGCACGAATTCGGTCGGTTTCCGTCGTGTTCGGTACGGTACCGTAACTAAAACAAAATAATAAAAAGGAACAAAACCAAAATTCACATTCGGTAGGTTTTTATTACGTTCATTACGGCTGAAACTAAAAAAAACAAAAATGAAATAAAAAATACTACCAATTAAGTGCCGCAAAGTGGCTCAATCGGGACTTTACGGCACCAAACTCTTACGTTCGTTACGGGCGAAACTAAAAAAACCAAAAATGAAATAAAATATACTACCAATTAGGTGCCGCAAAGTGGCCCTATCGGGACTTTGCGGCACCAAACTCTTTAATTATATTATATAATAATTGTTTGGTTTTGTATATAGGGCTTTGTTAAAAAAAAGACAAAGTTAAAAGAAAAGAGTGTAAATGTAATTGATGTGTTAGTTTTTAGACAAAAACATAATTCTCCGGCACATCTTTTATAAAAACATTTCAATACAAATTCTCTCGTATCCTGTCTTAAAAACTGTACGTCGTTACAAATTAATATGTTTTCTAGTAGTGAAAGAGACCTGATGTACCATCTTTTCATGTTTAAGATTTGTATAACGTGTATTATGGTGTTTTACTATATGACAAATTAAACATACCGTGTTATAAAACATAATCCGACACGTTAAATTGAAAGTGAAACTCTAAATTCAAGTTCCTTATGATTTAAAAAATCTCCTAAAGGTTGTAGTTAAATTTACACAATAAAAAGATGAACATAATATTTTAGGGACACAGAAACCCACAAAGGTTAATAAAGAGAGATATACTCCTTGTTAAACTTAAAGAAGATTAAAGAAAGGATCTCCTTCTGCAATACCAAACTTTAGTGAAGTGGGAAGGAAGGTATTGAAGATACCCCTTTAGTGTTTTTCTTTTTTCTTAATTTAATTATATAAATATAAATAGGTTGTTAAATAATTATGAATTTAAATAAAATAATAAAAAGGATCACAATTTTCAAGGTAATAAAAATTCGGATCTTGGGTTAGGATCCATTTTTATAGCCCTGGTACTTGTGTTTATTGAGTGTAGACCAAAGACATCCTTTTTCTCAAGGTCTCTTTATCACCTCCCAATTTTTGTAAAAGAACTTAGGTCCAAGCGCTCAAACTTTTTAATTAAATATTTAAAATTACTTTTGAAATAATAACATATGTAAACATTCATTTTTATTGTCAACAAAAATGAAAGGTAATATAATATGGTTGGATACTATGTTTTGTCTAAATTTTATTTATTTATGTTTTAATAATTTTAATAATGGACAACTATATAGCTACCACTAGCTACCACTCCCATTTAGCAAATGAGATAACCATAGAAATCAAACAATTATAGATAAAGCAAGCAAGTGTGTTTTTAAGCGACACAAGCCAAACAACATTCTCCTTACAATTACAACTAGAAAACAAAAATAAATAAATACATAAATGAAAACAATCGAAATTAATTTCTTTATCGAGAATCTGATTGTTCAAACAACTTTGTTCCGAGTTCTCCAAATGAACTATAAAGCCGTAAAAATAATAGACTCTACAACATACTTCTTCTTCTTGAACCATTGAAGCGAAACAAACCACTGAAAAGGAGGATTCAGACTTTTAATAACTGGAAATTCATGCTCTAGCCAACGCCCAATAGCACATGACCTTCAACTGATTGCATACAAACATGAAATAAAATAGATGGAAGATCCGAACTTTGGATCTCAAATTATATCTTGTGGGAAGACGATAAAAAATATATATGCCACACTAGGATAATAACATTCATATGGACATATATATTCGACATCCAGAATAAAAGCCCAGTCGATGTAATGTATGTCTTATTTGCTTGATTATTTTGTTGGTTTAGATGTTCTCATATAGTTCTTGTTTAATAACTTCAATTCATGTAAGTTTTTCTATGTATATGCTAAACATATATGTTTATTGACGTGTGTGACAATCTAATTGCAAACAAATTAGTTCTAGTTCGATTTCGATATAGAGACATATAATGAATCACAAAAAGAGAGGATAAATGTAAGGTCTAGTAGTAGTAGTAGAATCAAAGCACAACTTTTCTTTGAAAACAAAAGGAGAAAGATGACGAGAATCTAATTCCTCCATGAGATTGAGAGACTAAAAATGATGGATGAAAGTTGCTCACTTTCTATAATCAGTCTTCTCCTACAAGACTACAAGCCTTACCTTTTCTCAAGATTCTTCTCTAACACTGAAGAGGTAGGTCCCAGCAGAGCCCAGTTGGACCCGCAAGATTCACCTCAAAGAGGGACGTCTGCGCAGTTGAACCCGCAAGACTCACCTTCAACAGGGACGTCTGCGCAAAGGCTAAAATCGCAAGACTCACCTTGAAGAGAGACGTCTGCGCAGAAACCAACTGGATCCACAGGACCCACCATGCTCAGAGACGTGACGTCCTTACGCGCAGTACGCAAGCTGTTCCCGCAGGAAAAGCTTCCCAATGGTCGACGTACTCCGCCTGTTCCCGCAGCAACGGATACTAGCCATCAGGGAAGGCTACCCGCGCAGCAAGGCTACACGCACAAGGCACTTAACTCTTAAATAATTCAGTAATGTCACCTGAAGAAGGAGTGAGCAAGCCGGGAATACTCCCGCACAAAGCCGGGAAAACTCCCGCCCAAATGAGCCAGTCCGTACGTTACTGGAGGATCTTTTGTACTGTACCTGACAAGGTATGGACAAAAGATCTGACCAAAGCTGCGACAGCTCACTGACAACAGTACAACGAGCAGCACGCTCTAGTACTTAAAGTCACTATCAGCCGCTGCCTACTCACCAACCCCTGTCGGGGCACGTCCATAGCCTGCAGTTGGTGGAAAAGGAATAGTACATAGCCGGCCTGGTCACTATCAGCCGCTGCCTACCCACCAACCATCAGCATGGCACGTGCGTAGCCCACAGTTGGTAGAACAGGAATACTATTCAGCCGGCTGTACCTTCTTGGAAACCTACCTTCGGCAATAAATACTCCAACACCTTGGAATGGTATGGACACATTATCTTACATTATCTGATATCTCATTATCTTATCTTCTCTAGCAATCTCTTAATATACACTTATATTCAAGAGCAATCTAGTCTGATTCTCACGCCGGAGGGTGGTCACAAGGAGGTACCCCCCCCTTCTTAGTGACGAGCTCACGGTGTCTGTTTTGCAGGTCATCAGAAGAACCATCTTCGCCGGACCTAACCCCTCGTGGGAAACATCTATTTAACCCCCAGATTATCCATAATCTGCCCGGGGTCGATTAGTGTTTCTTCATTGGCGCCATCCGTGCATAAAAGCTAGAACTAATTTTCTCAGTTTTTTCAAAACCTCTGAAAAGATGGTTAACGTTACTCCGGTCCCAAGGCCAGGGAATAACCAAGAAGTCCCGGTAATCACAACCCCAGCTACTGGGGGGAACACCGGCGAGTACACACATTTTACAAACACTACCCCGGTTACCCAAGCCGGGGCAAGTGCAGTAAATTTTACGAACACTACCCCGGTCACCCGAGCCGGGGCAAGTGCAGTAAACAATCTTTCACTGGGATTCACCGATGCCCAGTTGGAGAGACAACAGACGAAGCTCCCCCGCTAAACACTCGATCAAGTCAAAGCGTGGGCCGAAGCACGTCAGAAGGAATTCCAAGCTGAGTTGGATGAACGCTTACGTTCACTCCAACAGGCTGACGAATTCGGAAGCACTCGACAACAGCTCAACATGAGCAATGAGTGCAAGTACTTGGACGATGATTAGGAGGAATCCGACACCGACGCAAACCCTCGCCATAGGGCGAAAGGGAAGCGTAAGGAAACGGACTTCCAACCGAGAAGGCATTTCGGAGAAACCTTCAAACCAAGGAATGCGGCGGGAAACCCGCGTGACTTCTCCAAAACCTTCAGACCAACTGCTGCAAATGCGGGAACGTCCAAATTTGCAAGGGACATTGCGGAAGCAATCGCCTCGAAAAGTGCCAAACAAATGTCCAATATAGGCACATATGATGGTATATCTGACCCAGACGACCATTTGAACAGATTCATAGCGGGGGCAACCGTCAGCAATTGGACGGAACCCACGTGGTGTTACATGTTCCAAATGACACTTGTTGGGGCAGCCAGAGCGTGGTTTGACCGTCTACCGGTCCACCACATCTACGATTGGGCAGACTTCCAACGGAAGTTCAGCCAACACTTCAGTCAACAAAGAAAGTACACTGAAGAGCAATGGACGATCCTCAACTGCATCCGAGAGGAAGATGAATCTTTGCTAGACTTCATCACTCGCTTCAACTCAAAGAAGCTGAGTCTGGGCGCTATTAGCGAAGATCTTGTTCGTGCTGCTTTTATTCAGGGCGCGAAATATCCAGAGCTCATCCGCACCTTAACGGGTAAAGACGGCATGCCATCCACATGGGATGCCATCATGACAGCAGCTAAACGCTTTGCGGAAACGGAAAAGCAACTGGGTAGAGATCTTCCCCAAAGCACAAACCTCTACACCCAGAAAACAAGAGAAAATAACGTCCTTACCGCCCGACTAAACAAAAAGAGGAAGCTAGGTATTTGGCAGTCAAGGGTAAACTTCGACACCTCATCCGGCTCGCACCCTCGGTTAGGAGGAAAGGACAACAGGCAGTCGTCGAACCGGAACCCCCGATGGACGCCGCTCACCAAAAGCGTCATCGAGATTTTCGACACCGAGAGGCTCCCATGGCCAAAGGCTCCAATAATCCGAGAGCGTCACAACGCTGATCAGAGCAAATTCTGTGACTTCCACAGGACAAGAGGCCACAACACCGAGGAATGCGTAGACTTGAAGGACATCGTCAAAGCATTTGTCAGAGATGGGACGCTCACGCACCTCGTGGCGTAATGAACGCTGAGCAGGCTAATGCGTATAGAACCCCAGTTGGGGAAAACACGAATAAAACTGCAGCTTCAATGACGGAGACTACATACTGCTTAAACAACGAGATTCCGAACCAAGTGCATATCAGCTCGAAAGGCTCGATGACACTCCCAAGAACATGGAAGGGAGCTCAATTACACAGTCTGCATGTAGATCAATTCCAAACTTGTAAAAGAAAAGGCCCAGAGCCACTTCTAATGGAAATGATTCTCTTTATCACATTGACACTGATGATCTTACATTTATACTTATAAACTTCCCACACTGATATGCCGGTCTTCACTGCATACATAAGTGGGGAAGTAAGTCGTTGCGTGTGGAAGGCGGCAAAACCCGCATAAACACAAAAAACGGCCAACCTTCACGCAGGTCAGTTATAGGTGAAGTTCAGTCATCCCACTAAATGAAAGTGCCGGCCCTACCCGCACAATCATGATAGAGGAAACTGAACTTTAACCTATTAACAACCGCGCGTCGAACGGTTAACTTATTCAACACTAATATGCCGGTCTTCACCGCATACATAAGTGGGGAAGTAAGTCGTTGCGTGTGGAAGGCGGCAAACCCGCATAAACACAAAAAACGGCAAACCTTCACGCAGGTCAGTCATAGATGAAGTTCAGTCATCCCACTAAATGAAAGTGTCGGTCCTACCCGCACAAATCATGATAGAGGAAACCGAACTAACCTATTGACAACCGCGTGTCGAACGGTTAATTTATTCAAAACACTGATATGCCGGTATTCACCGCATAAATAAGTGTGAAAAGTCGTTGCGTGTGGACGGCGGCAAAACCCGCATAAACACAAAAAACGGCAAACCTTCACGCAGGTCAGTTATAGGTAAAGTTTGGTCATCCCACTAAATGAAAGTGCCGGTCCTACCCGCACAATCATCATAGAGGAAACTGAACGTTAACCTATTGACAACCGCGCGTCGAACGGTTAACTTATCCAAAACACTGATATGCCGGTATTCACCGCATAAATAAGTGTGAAAAGAAGTCGTTGCGTGTGGAAGGCGGCAAAACCCGCATAAACACAAAAAACAGCAAGAATTTCTAAGGAAAAGATGAGGAAAACCTTCACGCAGGTCAGTCATAGGTAAAGTTTGGTCATCCTACTAAATGAAAGTGACGGTCCTACCCGCACAATCATGATAGAGGAAACTGAACATTAACCTATTGACAACCGCGCTTCGAAAGGTTAACTTATTCAGAACACTTAGAAAATATCTTAAGGAAAAAATGAGGAAAACCTCCACGCAGGTCAGATATAGGTAAAGTTTAGCCATCCTACTAAGTGAAAGTGATGGTCTTACCCGCACAATCACGAAAGAGGAATCAAAACTTTAACCTATTATCTGCCACGTTGAAAGGTTAACTTATCCAAAGTACTTAAGAAATTGCTAAGTTAAACTAAAGTATGCACAAGCGAATCATATATTGTTTATGCGGCAGAACAAGTGCCAAATTAAACTATAATATGCATGAGCAAGTCGTATAACGTTTATAAAGCAAGAGTGACGGTCCTACCCGCACAAAAGATTTATATTCCATAAAAATTCAACTGTTACAAGAATGGCCGGGTATCTACCCGCCTACAATAATATAAATCTATACAAAGACGTAAATCTATCCTAACAGTGGGAAAGGATTTAAAAGATCAAGCTTCAGGGCCACTCCCTCCAAACCCACTTGTACCCACACCATCAGTTGGCTATGGCGGTTCAAAGAAGGTCTTGAGAATGGTTAGCCCATCATCAGCAGCAGCAACTTCGTTCACCTTCTCCACCACCGGGTGCGGGAAGGCGGCATACTGGTTCACTGCTTGGTCATATACAGCTTCAGTATCCACATCATATAAAGGGAAGTTGGAAGGCGGGATGCCCTTCTCAACGAACCCTAGACCAAGCAGGAAGCCAGCCTTTTCCCCATCCTCATGAGAAGCGTTGAGGGCTGCGCTCATGGCATCGTCATATGATGTGTCCGTGAAGACCCGATGCACAACCTACAAAACAAAAATACTAGTATCAAAACCTTTTCTAAGTACAAAGAAAAGCGTAAAGATATTATGAAGCTATGCATACCTGCGACAACGCTTCTCGTAGAAGCCATTCCTTGGTAACTAGAGCCTCCTGGAGGGCAGCTTGAGCTTCATTACGGGCGCGTTCGGCTTCGTTCTTTGTAAGGTTGGCAAGCAACACATCTTTGGCTGCAGCCTCTTCGACGCCCTTTAGCTTACGCTCAATGTGGTCAAGCACCCCCCTCTGGTCCAAGATCTCTTGGAGCTTCTTGGCATCTTCCATGGCCAAGGCATCATGAGCCTGCTGGAGCCTCTCTAATTTGGCTTTGTGCTCCTCATTCTCAGTGCGTAGAGGCTCAGCAACAGCTTCAGCCTTGGTGGCCCTCTCAGTTGCGTTCCGTGCAGTTTCCTTAGCCAACCGAAGCTGTTCATTAACAGCTTGGGTAGCCTTGGAACGGGCCTCGAGACGGGCCTGAACTTCAACCTCGAGGGCCTTGAAAGCCTTCTCCTTCTCCGCAGCAACGGCGGAGAGTCTCCTGTTCTCCTCCCGGATAGCCCGCGCCTGAGCTACTTCTTTGATACGAGCCGCCTTTAACTTGTCGTTTTCACGACAAAGCAGCTCGACGCACGGCTGCATCCGGGCAAGGAGAATTCGAAGCTCGTTTGTCAGCCTACCCTCTTGGTAGCTCGACATAGCTTCTCTTAGTGCACCACTGGGGGCGGCGTGGCGCGCCCACTCGACGCAATCCACAGCCGTCCGAAGGGTGGTTCCCCGGCGGATGTTCCACCGCGGAACAAACACCTCATTCGAATCCGACACTGCAAAAACAAAAAGCAGTTAGGAAAAGATGATAAAAAACAAAAATATATATAAAAAGGCCAAAATAACCCTACGCACCTGTAGGGTCGACAACAGGCCGATAGCCACCAAACCCATCACCTGAACCTAACGGATATCCATCCAAGAGGTCAGGCAGATGGGAAGGAGGCTGAGGTTGGCTAGAAGCCCCGAACATACCTGCTGAACCGGCCGGGGACAAGGTAGTCGCCGGCGCCGGAGGCACGGTCGAAGCCGCTGCGGTAGAGACCATCGGAGGTGAACTCACTGGAGGTGAACTCACAACCGTGGCCGCCGCTGCAGAAGAACCCGCAGAAACTATCACCGCCGGCTCAGTCAAGGATTCCGTGAAGATCGCACTGACAGCCGGCGGAGATGACGTTACAGTTGGAACAGTTGCCTCAACAGGATGAGCAACTGAACCAATACTGCAAACAGGCGCAGCCGCCTGGGTCGTCGCCTCGGGTAGGTTGACCAAACCTACCGTCATGGGTCCAGAACTGCTCCTTCCCGCATCACTTTGGAATGCAGTTGCATCCACGCCTGCATGAAGACAAGATGGTTAAATATAATAGCGGAAGGATATGCAGTTAAAGTAAATGAAAATTATACTTACGAGTTCTCTTCAGCTTGAAGGTTCTGATAGGCGGGGACGAACCCGATGGAGCCGGCCTCTTCACGCCGCTCACCGTCGTACTAGACTGCCCGGAGGTGACAGCTGTCTCAACCTCCGAAACAGTGGCTCATCACCACCAGGGTTCCCCGCCACCTCTTCACTCTCGGTCTCTGACTCTGACAGATTCCCCTGATCGGCAGTGGAGGCAACCTTCGCCTTACCCTTCCCGACAGCAGCCTTCTTCTTCCGCGTGAAGAAAGGACCATATGCGGATTCCTCATCAGAAGATGACAAAATTAGAGGAATTCCAGCAGAGGTTTGAGCATTGACAGGGCGAGGGTTAAATAACTCCTTACCTGGCCGCGTGGCGCTCATGATCGGGTGGCCCGGCGGGTAGACCTCCACAAACCGATCCGCCGTTTGCTCCAAGATGGGCAACTCGTTCTCATCAAGAGCACGGGTACCCATCCGAGCGGGACCACCAGCTTCCCGCGGATGCAGGAGCGATTGTAGGTCGTTTCCCTCTGAAAACAAAAGAAAAACAGTTAGAAGAAAACTTTAAATCAGCAAAGAAGATGAAGCATACCGTAAGGGATAGAGTTCAAACCGTATTCAAGGACGATGGGAACCTGTGGCTGTGACAATCGACAATTTCAGGTTAACTCCGTTAACTCAACTCCGTCAATTCAAACTTAAGATCATTGAATCTATAACGCACACCTCATTACATTTAAACTAGGGTTTAAATGACGCTTAACACTTACTACATGTGTAGTCTTTCGGGAATTGCACCGAAACGCAAACGAGGTGACGCAAACGATTGATGAATAAACGAAAAACGTCAAAACAGTAATTATGTGATAATTATGTGTTAGACTTATGTGTTATGTGATAACATGACTATAAACATTAACTCAAGATGTAAACAAGTTAGTTAGGCTAGAAAAGTAATACTTAGAAGTGGAGGGACTTGAATGTAACATGTTATGTTTATAAATACATCATTAACTAAACCCTAACTATTCTTTTCTTTCCCCACTCAAAACCGATCAGCCCCCATTCCCTTTGCTCCCTTGGCTGCCGTCGACATACACACACAAATACACCATCAATTTCAAGCTTTGATTGAAGAATTAGGTGCTAGGAAGGTATAATTGATTATCCTATACATTCTTATTACTTGATTTTGATATTTGTTGGGTTAATTGTAAACCCTAGCTGCCGATTCTATATGTATATGTAGTTAATATGATTGTTGTTGATTAATTGATGATTTGATAACTAGTTTGGATGTTGTTACATGTTGATTGTTGTGTCTATGATTTGAGTTCAAACAAAAACCCTAATCATGTATGTAATGGGTAATTGATGTGCATGGATGGTGTTTGTGGAGTCTAGAGTGTTATATGAATGCATGATAGTTCATAGGTTGTTAATATATTGAGTTTGGATGCAAACAGTTCCTGGACAGAATGTGTATTTTATGTTTAAGTGACTGTAACGAAGTTTAAATGTGAAAATTGATTGAGATTATTGGTACTACAGTAAACTAGATTGAGTCTAGTTTCTAAAGAATATAAACTTGTAATTTTTGGACAAGTAGAAGTTAACTTTTATGATTTTACAAAAACGTTGTGCAAAGCTGAGCTGTTAGACCTGCTGTTAGGTTGTGTTGTAAATGTTATATCTCATGAACTACGAGACCAATTGGGTTGGTTCTACTTCTGGAAGTTGACTTATTGAGTTAGGAACCTAACCCAAGTGGTCTTGCATTTATTGGATTTTTGTTTAACGGGAATTGCAAATAACATTCTGTTGCGCATGAATTTGACTGTTATGAGTTTGCTGTAATGATTTGATGATTGTGAGAAAACTATGTGGAATAAAAATATAATAAAATATGTTCTGGAAACCTAAGACATATATGCTTCTGTGATGATTTTTGGTAAATTAATTGTCATGATTTGACCAAATTGCCCTTATGGGGAATAATGGCTAATTAATTGTCATGATTTGACCAAAATGCCCTTACGGGGAATAATTGCTAGTAATGTACGTTATGAATACATGACACGTATATGATTGCTTACACATGTAATGTGTCACAAAAACACTTGTTAAAGTCACACACGATTCACAAACGAAACACGAAACATGTTATGTGCATAGGTATTATGTGCCGGGTCTAGAGACTCGATAATATTCCGACACTTAGAAAAATCTCTTTATTGTTTTAGAACGCTAGAGAGAGTTTTTCGGTGACGCGCATCTTGGTGATTTAATTTGGGAAATTCTTCGCAAACAGTGAGTTTCACTTTCCCCTCTTTAAACTGTTTTCAAACGCTTTTCACTTTGGGGAGATAACATACTCCACAACGCATTTAAGATTTTGTTATAAATTATATATCACTTGTAAAGGCTAAGTGGCAAACGAAACATTTGAAGTCCTACACATCGAACCGGTTAATATTTAGAATAGCGAGTCACTGTTGAGTAGTACTACTGGGTTTGACAAACCCCACCCAACGCTAAACTCGACTGGAGGTCGAGCGGGTGTAATTTTGGCTAACACGTACCATGGTCTGGATGACCTGATGACAAGGCACTTAATAAACGAGTCAGCTTCGGTGTCGAACACTTAGTAATACTTGTTGTATAGACTAGCTACCTATCGATATATAATTGACATAACACTATCTGGTAACGCAAAACGCAAAACGCTGAAACGCAAAACGCTGTAACGCAAAACGCTGAACGCAAAATGCTGAACGCAAACGCTAAACGATTTATTTTTATATAACTTGTGAACTCACCAACCTTGTGTTGACACTTTTAGTATGTTATTCTCAGGTAGCCGAGGCGGGCGCGCGGTTTAGGAACATGCATTGCTTGAAAAACTTTTAACCATGCAAACTTACTTTTAACTGTTATCATTGGTTTTAAATCGTCCTGCGTGACGTAACATTGTTTCTATGGTTTTACGCTTCCGCACTTATTTTCATTTAAACGTTTTTATGGTTTGATTATAACTGATGATTCCGATCCTGTTAGTTCACACCCTCTGACGGTAAAACTCCGTTAGTGGATTTTGAGGGTGTGACAGATTGGTATAAGAGCCATTGGTTATAGCGAACTAGAAGCTGCATGCATACTAGACTATAACCGCGACGACCCATTAGTTATAATGATACGCACTGCATAGGTTTGTGTAGTCTTGTAATCTTATCTCTTTACCTCTTTCACTCATACGCGCGCGCATACACGGCTTACCTGTAGGACTGTCGACGCCGCCACCCTCATCATCATCTGATCCGATGACTCATGCTCACGGGAAGGAACCGCAGTTACCTACCGCATCGCCACCACGAGTAGTCCCGGAACTCGAAGCTCCCGCACCGAAGAGGTACCGCTAATCCGGAGGCATATACGAAAACGACGTTAGCTGGGATTGGTACCCTAACATGATCAGACGTATGGTCTATCGCGAGCAAGTTCCCCCGTTACCTCACCCGAACCACCCTGCTTATCCCAACACCCTACCACCCATAACCGAACCTGTAGAGCGAGTTCTCGCAGCTGTTGTTTCATGTTTGGAGCGTGATGTGGGTTACATGCGCTATACGAGAGCGAACGTTTCCGGACTGTTAAAAGACGGAACCGAGACTAAGGAGGAGATTGCCCGCATGGCCGCGGCAATGAAGGAAATGCAAGAGGCTAGTGATCAACAGATGAAATTACGATGAAGATGCAAGCTGAGATGATAGACTTGCAAGAGCAACTCCAAGAAGCAAGGACCCGAACCGAGATAGCTCTAGAGCGTTGCGATGTCTTACGAATGCAACTTGCTCAGAACGCAGCCGAACCTGAGGCAGAGCCTGAGGCCGAACCCGAAGGAGATCCCGAAGAGGAGCCTGAGGAGGATCCCGAGGAGGAACCCGAAGAGGAACCGAAGGAAGGACCGGCTGAGCCAGAGGCACACTCGGACGTGTCCTCAGGCGACGACATCTCGGGATGATAATACCTAGATGGCTGGAAGAAACGCTGGACAAGGATGTGGTAACATCAACTTGACTGCAGCTGAACTCCAAACTCTGCTGAACGATCATGCAGCGGCCGCTTTAGCCGCACACGTTCAGAATCAAGCTGGAGGTCCAAGTGGAACATGTACCTTCAAGAACTACCTTGACTGCAAGCCCAGTACGTTTAAGGGCACTGAGGGAGCTATAGGCTTCCTGCGTTGGGCTGAGAAGGCTGAGTCGGCATTTGAGATGTGCAATTGTCCCCCTGCCAGTAGGGTCAAATTCGCTGCTGGAACACTTGAGAATTCTGCCCTCACTTGGTGGAATTCAAACGTGCAGATCCTTGGATTGGAACTGGCTAATGCTATGAACTGGGAGGAGTCAAAAACATGATGCGAGAGGAGTACTGTCCTAGAGAGGAGATTTCGAAGATTAGAGTCAGAATTTTGGTCACTGAAGATGGTGGGCTCAGAAATCGAAGCCTACACTACCCGTTCTCACGAGTTAGCGGTGATGTGTCCGCGGATGGTAGATCCGCCGAGTAAGAGGATTGAAATGTATATCGATGGGTTAGCACCGCAGATTCAGGGCATGGTGACGTTTTCCAGACCAGCCACGATTCAACAAGCGATCCGTTTAGCTCACAAACTGACGGATCAGGCTGTGACCCAAGGTGCGTTACCACCTAGAGGTTCAACCACTAAAGCCCGTGACAACCCGAGTAATGACAACAACAGCAACAGCAACCCGAGCAGTGAAAAGAGGAAGTTTGACAACACCAGATCCTTGTCCTCGAACCTCCCACAGCAACAACACTACCGTAAGCCCGAATTCACTCGAAGCTTCAACAATCAGAGTCACAACAACAATAACAACGGTAGCGGGCAAGGTTCGAGCGGATATGCTTGTGAAATATCCGAAGTGCAATAGGTGCAACTGTCATCATGTTGGCCCGTGTGACCGTGTTAAGTGTCAGAGATACGGAAAGATGGGTCACCAGGCGAAGGAGTGTAGAGGAGACCTTGCGGCAACGGGTGCTCCTAAACCACCTATGACGACGAAGGGATGTTACGAATGTGGGCAGGAAGGTCATTTCCGGAAAGATTGTCCCAAGCTGAAACAGAACGACAACAATGGGGGTAATGGAAGTGGCAGTAATGGTGGAAGCAATGGCAAGGGAAGAGATTTTGTGATTGGGTCGGGTCAAGCCGCAATGATCCGCATGTGGTGACTGGTAAGTTCCCTGTAAACGATTGTTTTGCTTCTGTATTGTTTGACACTGGAGCTGATAGGAGTTTTGTGTCGAAAGCCTTTAGCCAACTCTTAGACTTAACTCCAACTCCGTTAGATGCTAAGTTTCCTGTTGAATTAGCTGACGGTAAGACTATAGTAACGACTCATGTACTTGCGGGATGCAAGTTAAAACTGTCAGGTCATGTCTTTGATATCGACCTTATTCCTTTTACGCTTAGTAGTTTCGATGTCGTTGTCGGCATGGACTGGTTATCCGAGAACTGAGTGTAGATTATATGTCACGACAAGATAGTTCACATTTCTACCCCTTCCGGCGAGATCATTTCGGTCCGAGGTGAAAGAAGCGGCATGACCACCAGCGTCATTACCCTTATGAAGGCGCAGAAGTATCTACGAAAGGGTCATCCGGCAATTTTGGCGCAGATTGTTGAGAAACCCGCGGAGGAGAAGCGAATTGAAGATATACCGGTTGTGCGAGATTTTCCGGAAGTTTTCCCGGAGGATTTGCCTGGACTCCCTCCTATACGTCAAGTCGAATTCCAAATCGAGTTGACACCCGGTGCAGCACCCATAGCACGAGCCCCGTATCGGCTCGCACCGGCGGAACTTCAGGAGTTGTCCACTCAGCTGCAAGATTTGTTGGATAAGGGTTTTATCCGACCTAACTCATCGCCGTGGGGAGCCCCTGTCTTGTTTGTCCGAAAGAAAGACGGGACTTTCCGAATGTGCATCGACTACCGGGAATTGAACAAGGTGACGGTCAAGAACCGTTATCCTCTACCCCGAATTGATGATTTGTTTGACCAGCTTCAAGGATCGAGTTACTACTCGAAGATCGATCTGCGATCTGGTTATCACCAACTAAGAGTGCGCGAAGAAGATATCTCTAAGACGGCTTTCAGAACACGGTATGGTCACTACGAGTTTTCGGTTATGCCTTTTGGCCTAACCAACGCACCAGCTGTATTTATGGATCTCATGAATCGAGTATGCAAGGCGTACCTCGACAAGTTTGTGATTGTTTTCATTGATGATATTCTCGTCTATTCCAAGAACGAAGCTGACCATGAAGAACACTTAAGGGTGATTCTGGAATTATTGAAAAAGGAACAACTGTATGCTAAACTCTCGAAATGTGAGTTTTGGCTTCACGAGGTTCACTTTTTAGGACATGTGATCAACGAGAATGGTATCCATGTCGATCCCGGTAAGGTGGAGGCCATCAAAAAAAACTGGGAAGCACCTAAGACTCCGACTGAGGTGCGGCAATTCCTAGGACTGGCCGGCTACTACCGACGTTTCATCGAGGGATTTTCAAAGATTGCTCAACCCCTCACCGCTTTGACTCACAAAGGCAACAAGTACAATTGGGGTGACGCGCAAGAATCCGCTTTTCAACTGTTGAAAACCAAATTCTGTAGCGCCCCTATTCTAGCCCTCCCCGAGGGAACGGAAAATTTCGAGGTACATTGTGACGCATCTATACAAGGTCTCGGTTGTGTGCTGATGCAACTCGAGAAGGTTATAGCTTACGCCTCTCGACAACTACGGGTTCACGAGAAGAACTACACGACCCATGATTTGGAACTTGGAGCTGTGGTGTTCGCTCTTAAGATATGGAGGCATTACTTGTACGGTACCAAGTTTACCATTTACACCGACCACAAGAGTCTCCAACATATCTACGATCAAAAGGAGCTGAACATGCGACAGCGCCGTTGGGTCGAGCTGCTCAAAGATTATGATTGTGCCATCAAGTACCACCCTGGCAAGGCCAATGTGGTGGCCGACGCCCTCAGCAGAAAAGAAACAGATAAACCCAGACAGGTGAGAGCATTGCAACTCACGATTCATGCCAACTTGCCCGATCAGATTCGCGATACGCAACTTGAAGCTTTGAAAGATGACAATCTTCCATCGGAACTCATGCGGGGCATGAACAAGCAACTTGAAACCAGATCGGACGGGGTCCGATATTTTGAGAACCGGATTTGGGTTCCACGGTTCGGAGAGTTGAGAACTCTAGTGATGGACGAAGCCCACAAGTCTTGATATTCTATCCACCCTGGCTCAGATAAAATGTATCATGATTTAAAGGCACTTTACTGGTGGCCGAACATGAAAGCCGACATTGCCACCTACGTGAGCAAATGCTTGACTTGTGCCAGAGTCAAGATAGAATACCAGAAACCATCTTGCCTACTGCAACAACCGGAACTCCCAATGTGGAAATGGGAACACATCTCAATGGATTTTATTACGGGTTTACCTAAGACACCGACGGGATGCGATACCATCTGGGTGATCGTTGACCGGTTGACTAAGTCTGCACACTTCTTAGCGATTAGGGAATAGGACAAAATGGAAAGACTAACTCGTGTTTACATGAAAGAAGTGGTGTCTAGACACGGAGTGCCTGTCTCGATCATTTCCGATCGAGATTCTCGTTTCACTTCGCACTTTTGGAAGTCGCTGCAAAGCGCACTAGGCACCCGTCTTGATATGAGCACAGCATACCATCCTCAGACGGATGGGCAAAGTGAACGAACTATTCAGACCCTGGAAGATATGTTGCGTGCATGCGTATTGGATTTCGGAAAAAGTTGGGAACCTCACTTACCTTTGGTAGAGTTTTCGTATAATAACAGCTACCACGCAAGTATTAAAGCAGCACCGTTTGAAGCACTGTACGGATGGAAGTGTCGATCACCTCTCTGCTGGGCAGAGGTGGGTGACAGCCAAATCACTGGTCCAGAACTAGTACTCGAAACTTCGAAAAAGATTGTTCAAATCCGAAACCGCATGGCAGCAGCACGAGATCGTCAAAAGAGTTACACCGACAAGCGCCGAAAGCCTCTCGAATTTCAAGTGAACGACCAAGTATTACTCAAAGTTTCACCTTGGAAAGGTGTGGTTCGCTTTGGGAAGCGAAACAAACTCAACCCACGATACGTTGGTCCTTACCGGATAACTGAGCGCATTGGTCCGGTGGCATACCGACTGGACCTACCAACGGAACTCAGTGGCGTACACAATGTATTCCACGTATCCAATTTGAAGAAATGCCTATCTGATGAAACCCAAGTAGTCCCTTAGGACGAACTGCAAGTTGATGAACAGCTACGCTTTATTGAAGAACCAGTTGAAGTTTTGGATTCGGAAACCAAAACACTCAAGCACAGCAAAATTCCAATCGTTAAAGTTCGTTGGAACTCGAGACGTGGACCGGATTTCACGTGGGAACGCGAGGATCAAATGATGAAAAATTATCCTCACTTTTTGAAGGGTTGACTAAACACCGAAAACCGCGAAACCCGGCAAACCGTCAGAAATCACCGGATGTATGAATTAAATTTCGGGATGAAATTTCTTTCTACTAGGGGATGATATGACAAACTGAAATTTTTCTTACTTTTTCAGACACTCATCACGACTTGACTCAAATTTTCGGGACGAAAATTCTTTAACATGGGAATGATGTGACAATCGTCAATTTCAGGTTAACTCCGTTAACTCAACTCCGTCAATTCAAACTTAAGATCATTGAATCTATAACGCACACCTCATTACATTTAAACTAGGGTTTAAATGACGCTTAACACTTACTACATGTGTAGTCTTTCGGGAATTGCACCGAAACGCAAACGAGGTGACGCAAACGATTGATGAATAAACGAAAAACGTCAAAACAGTAATTATGTGATAATTATGTGTTAGACTTATGTGTTATGTGATAACATGACTATAAACATTAACTCAAGATGTAAACAAGTTAGTTAGGCTAGAAAAGTAATACTTAGAAGTGGAGGGACTTGAATGTAACATGTTATGTTTATAAATACATCATTAACTAAACCCTAACTATTCTTTTCTTTCCCCACTCAAAACCGATCAGCCCCCATTCCCTTTGCTCCCTTGGCTGCCGTCGACATACACACACAAATACACCATCAATTTCAAGCTTTGATTGAAGAATTAGGTGCTAGGAAGGTATAATTGATTATCCTATACATTCTTATTACTTGATTTTGATGTTTGTTGGGTTAATTGTAAACCCTAGCTGCCGATTCTATATGTATATGTAGTTAATATGATTGTTGTTGATTAATTGATGATTTGATAACTAGTTTGGATGTTGTTACATGTTGATTGTTGTGTCTATGATTTGAGTTCAAACAAAAACCCTAATCATGTATGTAATGGGTAATTGATGTGCATGGATGGTGTTTGTGGAGTCTAGAGTGTTATATGAATGCATGATAGTTCATAGGTTGTTAATATATTGAGTTTGGATGCAAACAGTTCCTGGACAGAATGTGTATTTTATGTTTAAGTGACTGTAACGAAGTGTAAATGTGAAAATTGATTGAGATTATTGGTACTACAGTAAACTAGATTGAGTCTAGTTTCTAAAGAATATAAACTTGTAATTTTTGGACAAGTAGAAGTTAACTTTTATGATTTTACAAAAACGTTGTGCAAAGCTGAGCTGTTAGACCTGCTGTTAGGTTGTGTTGTAAATGTTATATCTCATGAACTACGAGACCAATTGGGTTGGTTCTACTTCTGGAAGTTGACTTATTGAGTTAGGAACCTAACCCAAGTGGTCTTGCATTTATTGGATTTTTCGTTTAACGGGAATTGCAAATAACATTCTGTTGCGCATGAATTTGACTGTTATGAGTTTGCTGTAATGATTTGATGATTGTGAGAAAACTATGTGGAATAAAAATATAATAAAATATGTTCTGGAAACCTAAGACATATATGCTTCTGTGATGATTTTTGGTAAATTAATTGAGACGCTATGATCGGTGGAATAGTACAATCTTTTAAGTAGAATTTCTGTCTCGGTGGAACTAGCTGCTGAGTTTTGTGAAAATGCATGAAATATGATACTTGCTAATTTATTATCGTGTTTTGACCAAATTTCCCTTGAGGGGAATGATTGCAAGATAATTGTCGTGTTTTGACTAAAATGCCCTTGCGGGGAATAACTGCTAATTGATTGTCATAATTTGACCAAATTGCCCTTATGGGGAATAATGGCTAATTAATTGTCATGATTTGACCAAAATGCCCTTACGGGGAATAATTGCTAGTAATGTACGTTATGAATACATGACACGTATATGATTGCTTACACATGTAATGTGTCACAAAAACACTTGTTAAAGTCACACACGATTCACAAACGAAACACGAAACATGTTATGTGCATAGGTATTATGTGCCGGGTCTAGAGACTCGATAATATTCCGACACTTAGAAAAATCTCTTTATTGTTTTAGAACGCTAGAGAGAGTTTTTCGGTGACGCGCATCTTGGTGATTTAATTTGGGAAATTCTTCGCAAACAGTGAGTTTCACTTTCTCCTCTTTAAACTGTTTTCAAACGCTTTTCACTTGGGGGAGATAACATACTCCACAACGCATTTAAGATTTTGTTATAAATTATATATCACTTGTAAAGGCTAAGTGGCAAACGAAACATTTGAAGTCCTACACATCGAACCGGTTATTATTTAGAATAGCGAATCACTGTTGAGTAGTACTACTGGGTTTGACAAACCCCACCCAACGCTAAACTCGACTGGAAGTCGAGCGGGTGTAATTTTGGCTAACACGTACCATGGTCTGGATGACCTGGTGACAAGGCACTTAATAAACGAGTCAGCTTCGGTGTCGAACACTTAGTAATACTTGTTGTATAGACTAGCTACCTATCGATATATAATTGACATAACACTATCTGGTAACGCAAAACGCAAAACGCTGAAACGCAAAACGCTGTAACGCAAAACGCTGTAACGCAAAACGCTGAACGCAAACGCTAAACGATTTATTTTTATATAACTTGTGAACTCACCAACCTTGTGTTGACACTTTTAGTATGTTATTCTCAGGTAGCCGAGGCGGGCGCGCGGTTTAGGAACATGCATTGCTTGAAAAACCTTTTAACCATGCAAACTTACTTTTAACTGTTATCATTGGTTTTAAATCGTCCTGCGTGACGTAACATTGTTTCTATGGTTTTACACTTCCGCACTTATTTTCATTTAAACGTTTTTATGGTTTGATTATAACTGATGATTCTGATCCTGTTAGTTCACACCCTTTGACGGTAAAACTCCGTTAGTGGATTTTGAGGGTGTGACAGTTGCGCCTCCGCCCCAGCATCCTTCCACACCCGGCTCATACCGAGCATCACCATCCCGGACTCCGCAAAGCGGTAAACCGGAGACTGGACCCGGGAAATCTTGGAGAACCATTCCGCCTCCTGGTAGTTGGAGGCGTGAAGGTTCGGGAGAGCTCTCCCTTTCTTGAACGTCATCGCTATGGGGACGACGCGAGCGGAGATGTAAAAGAACTCCCGCTTCCAGGACCGAAGACTGTGCTCGGTAGCGCAGATCTTCAAACCCTTGATCCAAGTGACCAAGGTATACCACCCCTGGATGCACCTCCAGGAATAGAAGGTCATCAGGCGGTCGACATGGGGCTCCACGCCCAGAATGAGGCACACCCATTCAAAATGGCGAATCTTGGCGATCGCCATTGGGTGTACCTCCGTCAGATGTACACCGTGTCTCTCCAAAACACGGTACACAAACTTCGTCAATGGGAACCTGAGATTCCCATAAACGAAGAAGGCGGCATACACCCCTATCTTGCCCTTGGGGGCATCGTACACCGTCTGATGAGGCTTAGGAAACTCAGGCTCGAAAGGCTCGAGCATGAACTTCCTAACAATGTACTGGTACAGGTCGACGGTAAGAGCACACTGGCACTCACCAGCAGTACTCTTATCGTCCTTATCAGAAGTAGACGACGGATTCTCGGCATACACATCAGACTCCTCGGCGGTAGCCTCAAGATCATGAACGGAAGACATGTTTTGAATGTAAAGAAGAACGATTTTAGGAGAATGCTCGACAGAAAAGTTAGAGTATTCGCCGGAAATCGTTTAGAAGAAGAAGAGAGGTGAAACTGTGAGTTGAGATGCAACCTCTCCTCTCTTTATATACTCATTGCAATGAATGCGATGAATTTAATGCGGAAGAGAGAGGAAAACGCTGGTGCAATGAAACTATGACACGTGGAAAAAGCAAGCTGGCAACAGCTGTTGACAGGACGCGTGCCGTAAACTTCGCGGCCACGCGCCCGAAAACTCGCGCCCACGCGCCTGAAAAAGCGTCTGGAATGACCATATACTGTCACGTCGCCATAACTTCCTGCACGTCCTGACACTGCCAGAAGAAACCGTCGGACGACGTTTCAACAGTTTGAACTGTTCTTATCATTTCACCAACTCTTCGAATTTCAAAAAGATTCAAAAAGATTCAAAAGTAAGCGGGACTATACCCCTTACCTTGGCAACCAAGTAACTATAAGACAGTTGCGAGTACAGTGTTAAGGCAAAACCCTTCACATACTTAGCACCTGCAGGGAATTGAAGCCAAGAATACCTCGGCAACCAAGTAACTATAAGACGGGTGCGGGTACAGTGTCAAGGCAAAACCCTTCACATACTTAGCACCCGCAGGGAATTGAAGCCAGGAATACCTTGGAAGTAAAGTAACTATAAGACGAGTGCGGGTACAGTGTCAAGGCGAAACCCTTCACATACCTAGCACTCCGCAGGGAATTGAAACCAAGAAGGATCTTCTGGGCCATGCTTGCGGAAACGGGAATAACATCCCCGCATAGCGGGAACGTCGAGGACTAGATTGTTTGAAGCTCCAAGATGGAATTGGTTGTTTAACATAATTGATCACTATGTTCAAAACTACCAAAACCTCATGGAGAATCTACACAAGTGGAACTCAACGCTCCTGACTTGCGAGGAGGTTACAGACCTACCCGCATCATACCCAAAGATCAAGCAGAAAATCGGGAATTTCTGCATGTGACATTAGGACTTCCGCGGGAAGAATCCCCATGGAAAACCTTAAAACTAAACCCATTTCAAAACCCTTTGCTTAAGTCCAAAAGTTCACCTCACTTATTAACAATTCATGAGAAGAACATTGGACTGGGGGGACTTGAAGAGGTAGGTCCCAGCAAAGCCCAGTTGGACCCGCAAGACTCACCTCAAAGAGGGACGTCTGCGCAGTTGAACCCGCAAGACTCACCTTCAACAGGGACGTCTGCGCAAAGGCTAAACTCGCAAGACTCACCTTGAAGAGAGACGTCTGCGCAGAAACCAACTGGATCCGCAGGACCCACCATGCTCAGAGACGTGACGTCCTTACGCGCAGTACGCAAGCTGTTCCTGCAGGAAAAGCTTCCCAATGGTCGACGTACTCCGCCTGTTCCCGCAGCAACGGATACTAGCCATCAGGGAAGGCTACCCGCGCAGCAAGGCTACACGCACAAGGCACTTAACTCTTAAATAATTCAGTAATGTCACCTGAAGAAGGAGTGAGCAAGCCGGGAATACTCCCGCACAAAGCCGGGAAAACTCCCGCCCAAATGAGCCAGTCCGTACTTTACTGGAGGATCTTTTGTACTGTACCTGACGAGGTATGGACAAAAGATCTGACCAAAGCTGCGACAGCTCACTGACAACAGTACAACGAGCAGCACGCTCTAGTACTTAAAGTCACTATTAGCCGCTGCCTACTCACCAACCCCTGTCGGGGCACGTCCATAGCCTGCAGTTGGTGGAAAAGGAATAGTACACAGCCGGCCTGGTCACTATCAGCCGCTGCCTACCCACCAACCATCAGCATGGCACGTGCGTAGCCCACAGTTGGTAGAACAGGAATACTATTCAGCCGGCTGTACCTTCTTGGAAACCTACCTTCGGCTATAAATACTCCAACACATTGGAATGGTATGGACACATTATCTTACATTATCTGATATCTCATTATCTTATCTTCTCTAGCAATCTCTTAATATACACTTATATTCAAGAGCAATCGAGTCTGATTCTCACGCCGGAGGGTGGTCACAAGGAGGTACCCCCCCTTCTCAGTGACGAGCTCACGGTGTCTGTTTTACAGGTCATCAGAAGAACCATCTTCGCCGGACCTAACCCCTCGTGGGAAACATCTATTTAACCCCCAGATTATCCATAATCTGCCCGGGGTCGATTAGTGTTTCTTCAAACACCAACTTTATATAAATATACAAATTAATATATATGTGTGTGTGTGATATATGTATGTGTATACATACTAATCGATTGCTTATTTGCCACAAACTTAAGAACTAAAGTATACACAATGTTACAATATCAAGAGTAGAAAAATTCACGGTTTGAGAATAACCATTTTATGAAATATGAGTATATTATTTAAATGTTACCATGACCCTTCAAATACATAAAAATTTTATATTTGTATCATTTTTATTCTTGTATTATTGTAAATTAGTTGAAATGCACATATCCGACCACATTTTACTTCTTTTTAACTACTTGTATTTATTTACAGGGTCGTTTTTGAGAATTTAAATACATGGGTCGAGCCAAAATAAAAAGACTCGTATGCCTTAACGAAAATTTTTTATTCGTTAATGTAAATAGATAAAAAAAACATCGCAATAATCTTATTTTTAACACCAAAAAACATATACATGTAATATGTATAAAAAAGTTTGTGCCTCTGAAACTTATGTGTCCCTGCCGATTGTGCGGCTCACACACCCTCTGAGCCTCCTCTGTTTATTGATCACACGTTTCTACTTCATTCTAAAAAATGTGTTGGAAGTTGGAACAAACATTTAGTCAAAAAATATCGAAGTGTCTTGACTTAGTCGTATTAAAGTGTCGGATAATCTTTTGTCTTTTCAAAGAGTAAAATTTCAAGTTTAGTCGTTGTCTAATAAATATGCAATAAGTTTGATGTTTTAAAAGGAAATTAACTAGAAAACATAAAATGATGTTTCTATGTAAGCAAACTTTTATATATGATATATCACAAGATATACTTGAAATATACTTTAAAAAATTTAAACATAAGGAAATAAAAACTGTAGTTGAAAAAGATGATAAGTACAATATATAATGAATGGAGTACAAAATAGCATAGCACAATAAGCATTTTTGTTGCTTGGTGTTAAATAAAGGGGGTTTGTAACGTGTATGCATATGATATGGAGGCAAAGATTCTAGGAATGTGATAACACGTGTCTCATGTTGTATAAGTATTCCCTTCCTACTAACCTCCACCCCTGAATATCCCTTTTGTCTGCTTCATGTTAACTCTATTCCTTATTTATATTCTTTTTTTTTTCTTTTCTTTTTCTATTATTTATATGTAATAAATATATTTTATTATTTATCAAAATTTTAATTGTTTTACATTCAAAACTTGGATCTTTTCTCTCAAACCAGGAATATAAGATGCTACAACAATGAACCAAATACTTCATTTATTTTTATTAGCTTTATTTTTTATAGAAATGATAGGTGCAATGGTGGTAAAAAAAAGTGAAGAGTTTTATATAAAGTTATATTCGATTTACATGTAAAGATAATTTCACTTTAACAAATCTACCCTCCATATATTTTATAATCATCAACAGTATAAAAAGAGTAACTTTTAACTGATAATTAAAAAAAAAGTTTATGGAGCATTGGTATGTTAAATCTATTTTTTTTAACGATGGAGAATCTCACGTGTAAATCTATTTTTTCAGGACTATGTCCAAGGTCGATTTGTCGACCGCCGTGAGACCATACTCCTTGATGCGCGGAAACCGGATGAAATCCGTAAATCCTCGCCCTATGTCGGGTTCGAACCCGGGATTAAACCCTGATTCGTCTCATCATCCATATGTCCTTCGAAACGGCCTAAGTATGAATCAAACATGTGCTCCGCATTGAGAGGACATGTCTCTGACCACTAGCTAGATTAACTTCTCAAGACTTACGTTAAATAGTATCGTATATTGGGGGGTTAAATGTTAAAACACAAAGGACCAAAGATATAAGAAGTGAGAAGCAATATAGTCTATTAATTTTATATTTGCACAGTAGAAATTAACTTGAGGAAAAAAAATTGTAGGAGAAGACAAAAGAAATAACCCACATTTGTTGATTTGTTATCTCCACAAGCAACGCACGTGTTAATTACCGCATCATTTTAGGCGTCTATAATTTTTTCATGCGAATTTTAAAAAAATTTCACAATAATAACAATCGTTTTTATTTTTATTTTTAATATTAGCATGACTTTGTAATAAAAAAAAATTAAAAACATAGTTACGCTTTCAGTGGGTGTTCTTAGTCATTGTGTATTTCTACTCATCGTTGTATAATATATATTCATCATTGTGTTTTACGTTTCATGTCATTGTGTTTTACATTTCAGTTTACTGTGTAATACGTATTCATCAATGTGCTTTATATATATATTAGATAACCTTGTTATTTTATCATTATATTTCAGGTTATTGTATAATATGTATTCATCATTATGTCTTTCTACTCATCATTGTACAATAGTATTATTTCATGATTACAATTTTTAGATTTCATCATTTATGAGAAAAAAAAACACAAAGACAAGTGTAAAAACACAATGATTAGTAGAAAGACACAATGATGAATAATAAACATAATGACGGACCACAATGACAAAATTTTTGTTTAAATTTTGACATAACATAACCATACTCTTATTAAAGATATAAATACGCTGGTTGTCAGTGATTTTTGTTAAATGTCCTATGAAAAAATTATATACGTTTCAAATTATGAAAGAATTGACATATGTCTTGCATTTGAAGAGGAAAAATGTGAGTTTTTCCCTTTGTGTCTTTCCCTATTTGATCTCCATTTAATACAGAGACAATCTATTTTTCCTACACTTCATATCTTTTGTAGTTTGTACTCCTCTTTAACCTATATAAATATAGGTGGGCAAACTGGGTTTTGTAGGAACCAAAACCGAATAGAAACTGATTTCGGGTTAGATCAACAAAAGAAGAAGCGGGTTGGATAAGAATTGGTTCCATGTATGATTGGGTTGTTGATTAGTTTTGTCGTTTTTTTTTTTTAATTTTGGCCAGGTCAGATATGAGTTTTGATCGGGTAAAGGTGGAACCGATTCCAAGGGGTCCATATCAATTCCGGGTCCGGGTATAATTTATCTGAGAATCCGAAACCTGGTTCATAGCCGTGGGTCGAGTAGGACTAGGCCATTGGGTCGGGTCTTGAATCGGGTTTTATGCCCGGTGTCCACCTCTATATATAAATATCAATAAGTGGGCTGCTAAATGGGCCTGAAGTAACTAATGGTTAAAGAACAAAACTTTTGTGCTACTAAAGTAGGCCCAACTACTGATTTATTAAACTAAATTATTATTATAACTTGTTATTTAAATATTTGGAACATTTTTAAAGCAAGTAATTGAGAGATTTAGGTCAGATTCTATTCTTTCTTTATCCAACCACTAATTTTTTTCTTTCGTTTAAAACGTATGCTGTTTATCAAGTTGAAGAGAAAATTCTTGGAATCAAATAGAACAAAAAGGTGGTCTTTATTTTGCCTTATCTAAAATATTCTTTTTAATGGCTTTCAGAAAAGATATTGAGGGTACTTTTTGGGATGTCACATTGTCATGTCTATTTAAGACTAGAATCAAATTAGCCGGTATAAATACGGTATCGAGATGACATAATCTTGTTTATTAGTGTCATATTCTGTAATTTATCTGGTACTATTATGCATATTCTTAATCCTAGGGACCATGTAGAGTTGATCAAATCATTCGTGACTGGAATTTCATCGGGACAATTGTCAAACTATTGGTATTTGGAAGCTTGCGTTTTGTGAACGTTTATTCTAACAAAAAGTGATTATGTTGATGCTTTGCATCTTTTTGGACACTTATGTGGGTTTGTATTCTAGACTTTGAACTTTTGAGTTTACGAATGGTCACACTATATCTATTGCAAATTCTATTGCGAACATTATTTACTTTTAACTTCTACCTAATATAATTGTATCTTTGCTTCTCATGTACCACATATAACTTAATTATGAATGGGAAACAATAAGAAGACTAAAAGAACACCCTATAATTGGAAAATTTACTTTACCAAACCAAACCAATGACGTGATATCACACTCGGTCTGAATCCAATAATGAACCTTAAAGCCAATAAATTTTGATATCACTCGGTCTGAATCCAATAATGAACCTTAAAGCCAACAAATTTAAATTCAGTTAACTTTAATCCATATCGTATTCTCAATTGCATGTATATTGACTTTAAACGCACAAGTAGCGAAATGAAAATTGATATTCAACTCATTTTTTAACATTAGATTTCTGTATTTAGAGTTTATATATGTTGTAATTTGTTATATAAACATGACATAAATCATTCTCATGGGCTATAAAAGTTAATCACACCTTATGACCAAAGAATATAATCCTAAATATTTTGTTAAAATGTTTTCAACTCAAACTATGCTAACATGAATGTCATATAATGTAGAATGGATTATTTTCATAGAGTAGTGAATGATTGATTCATTGATTCAATCATTCATTGAATGAAAGAATTCCAATTATGAAAGCAAATAGAAGATGCAAATGGGGTTGTAGTATCAAGTTCTAATTTTAAATTTTGAAATACTTTTTTAGGGTTTTTGCAAAATTCTTCATAAAGAAGTTTGACCTATAATTCGTAAATCCATTAGGGAAGTGGAGAATGGAATTAGAATAATCTTGATTGGCTTATTGGTATAAATATATTTGCAAGAAAATATTTAAATAATGTTTAATTAAATAAAAAATATAAATTGTATTATATTGTAAGTATTTTCATCTTTATTATGTCAACTAAAAGAGAAGAATCCAATTATGAAACACTTTACAGCCTTAAAAATTGCATTAGTAGATACAATTTCACACTTTTACACACTTGTTCCCAGCTTCCACTTCAAGGAACTTGTTCTCAAATATAGAACAATTTATAGAAACCAATGATTATTTTATTACTAAATTATTAATCAACGTCATCAACACTAAGAGGTACATAAAATTTAGAATCAATGAAAGATAAATTTAGAAAATAAAATAATTAATTTCTGATACAATGGCAAATAAGATATTTTAGTTACCATAGGAAAAACTGGTGTAACTAAGATATATTATAGGGTGTCATGTATTTTGATTTATATAAAATAAACCATCATATTATTTTTAGAATGACCTCTCCTCTTGCTTTTCATACACTCTTCTTGAAAAATCAAATTATAAATTGTCATAGTTCACCCTTAACAAAAAACTCATTGTTTTTAAAAATGTTTTCATAACAAAATCACATAAATATATACTCTCTCCGTCCCATTATAAGTGTTCATGTTTGAAAAACACAAAGTTTATGGTTTCTTTTATATTAGCCGGTTTATACACACTCCAACCTTGAGATCTTCAGTTTTGTAATCATCATGATCGTTTACATGGATTATAAATCTAAGTGGAATATTTCAACTACTTTTTCCCAATTTTATATTAGCCAATGCAGTTTTGAAAATGATCAATGACTCAAGAAACTTATAACTAATCATAGATCATATAAAAGTGAACCAAGGATTCAAGAACAAAGTTATTATCAATTATTCAATCCAAAAACTAAAGAACTATAACGCTACTTATACTAACCAATGAAAATAGATAAACCTGGAACTGATATATTACTGTAGGCATAAGGGTCGGGACTTCGGGTTACTAACAAGAAGTCAAAAATTGATGTCGTTTCAGATTAAATGTATTGTGCTCTTGTAGGTAGAGATGATCAACAAAACCGGTTCCTGGAACCGAACCGGTGGACCCGAACCGGACCCGAACCGGTTCCTACCCGTTTTTTGTAGGAACCGGACCCTATCTGATTCAACCCGATGATCCGTGACAGGTTCTTGCATTTCTGAGTGGGGGCAGGTAGGAACCGGAACCGAACCGGAACCGGTTCTGGAACCGGAACCGGTTCCTAACCGTTTTTTGGCCGTTTTTTTGACCGTTGGGGTCAAAAATAGCCGTTTTTTGACCGGTTACGGTACAGGAACCGGGTTAGGAACCGGTAAGAACCGGTTAGATAAGTTAGGGGTCCGAGGGTGGGAGAACCGGTTCGGTTCCCTAACCGGTTCGAGCCTGGAACCGGTTTAAAAGGTGGTTTTGAATATAGGAACCGGTTAGGAACCGGTTCCGGTTCCTAGTCCCAAACCGTTTTGAACATCTCTACTTGTAGGCTTGTAGCCTTCTGAAATCCATTTGAAATCCCGAACACATGTTTCTATTGGGCTTGTTATGCAGCCCATCTTTATTGACAAAACCAGGTGGGCCCTCTCAATGCCTACCCATGATTCCATGAACCTTTAATCCACTCTTATAATGTAAAAATAGAGGTTCACAAATCAGGTTTTTCAAATATTCGGATTCGAATATAATCAGGTATTGACAATACCCGGGTCGGGTTCGGATCCGGATATTGCCTCTAAAATCCGTACCCTATGTATTGGGTTCGGGTTGGGTATATAACCATGTATTCTAAAACCAGGTATTTAAATACCCTATTTTCGCTTTTTGAAAAAAACCCTATTTTCGGGTTTTTTCCGGGTATATATTCGATTTTTTAAAGGTGTTACACTTTTTCGGGGTATTTTTGGGTAATTTCGGGTATAGATCGGGTATTTGAAAAACCGGTTTCGGGTATTAATGGAAAAACCCGGTTCCGGTTTTCGGGTATTACCGAGTACAAATTGGGCTCGGTTCGGGTACGAGTTTTGGTACTGAAATGCATACCATATCCGTACCCTACGGGTAGGGTTGGGTACAGATTCAGGTACTAAAAACCTGAGTATAAAAAAAACTGGTTCTGAATTTTTTTTCCTGAGTGCCTTTTTGTGCTCCTCTATGTAAAAGATTTATTTCCATTCATCCCAACAAAGTGACAAAACAACATCACGTAACTTTCCATCAGACCACCACCGATTTTTATCCCTTTTTAAACGGCCGTTGGATTCATTAACGGACCACTGATTCACTCGATCATTTCCATTCCATCCTAATGAGAAAACTCACTCTCTAACCCAACATGAACCACTATTCTTTGTCACGTATAAGACTTATCCACTGATTTATTTGATGCCCATCAACATTAGCTATGCGAGTGCTGTTACTTATCCTTTTTTTTTCTTTTTAACTGCTACTTATATTTTGGTTTTCTTTTATTAATTTTAAACTAGTTGCTAGTCCCACGCCCGTTGTGGCAAGAGATCTATATTAATATAGCATCGTTTTTGAACCGGTGGAATGTGGATATAATAGATGTTAATGCAAATTGCATGTTTTTCTAAACAATCCAAAAATACATGTTTCTTTACAAGAATGGCATTTTACACATGGCCGGCCCTTGGGGGTGGCAGGGTGGTCGACGGCCACAAGCCCAACACCCCGCTAGGCCTGATTTTTTTAAATATATGTATTTTTATTATATACAATATATATATTTAATGTTTAAATTCAATCACATAACCATTAGCTTTGTCTAGTGGAAAGTGGGTATTACTCCAACCAAAAGGTTACGAGTTCCAGTTTCATTTAAGACATGTTTAATCATATTTCTGTACAAAACCAAATTATAACCAAGTAAATCCATATAAAAATAAAATTTTTTAAACCCAACAAAATACTCCTTTCACTTAAAGTCAAAAAAATTTTTCGCCTACAACCCAAAACTTCTTTTGCTTTATCGGAGCCGACCCTGATTTTACAGGTTGTACCTTTGAAAGGAGAACAATGTTGACTTCCATGCTAATTAATCTCTAGTATCTTTGCTCTTTCAATATGGTGGCTGACTGGCTTCATATAAAATATAACATTTCTCACTTGCAAGTTTGCAAGACAGATATAAAACATTTTTGTTTTTGAAAGCTAGAATAAACCTTGTAGCATCATAAATCATTGATTTGCAAAGTTTCATTGCATATTCAGTGAGTGCGAAGCAAAACCGATTTTATGTTGTTGCTCATGGAATCGAATAAGAAACTCACATGACTGCGATTCAACACGTAATAAAATGAAAACCTATGTTCTGAATACCCTTTATGCAACACGCGAGGGAAAATGCCACGCAATGCCTGGATTTTACTGACCATATTATGTCACGCAACGCGTGAAGGAAAATCAATATCATTACGAACTTTTTGATATGCTAAATTTTTAGTATAAGTTATACTACGTCGTTGTTGTTCTCTGCGTCAACAAATTATTATTTTTTTAGTTTAGTGTCGGTATTTTAACAAACTTAACCCATACCAACCAAATCCACAATAGTACACCGCCACAACGCTACGAGTATATACACATATCCTAGCTGCCCCGGCGCATTTGCACCGGGTAAAACACTATCAACAATTTTTATAACACACCTCAAAGCTAATAATAAAATTAGCTTATTCAATATTTACTCAACAAAACAGCAAAATAAAAAAGAGATATTTACTCCCACAAACATAAATTAAGATGCATAATTTACAAAGTAATATGTTTTTGTATCAAAGTTGATGAAAACAAACGTAGAGCACCAAAACAACAGCTACTTTAGACTAAGGCTTTAGGTAGAGGCCGCGAGAACGTTGGCCTCCACTACCATAAATTATGACATAGGCTCGACCACTTGAGGCGACCTTAGGCAAACACCCCTCCAAGGTGCAATTGGAGGTCATGAATCTTCTTGATCGCCCATTGACCCCTTCAGGGTAAGTGAATAATCCAAAGGCCTCTTCTCTCGTTTATATGATAACACTCATTCCTGCTTTCTTCTTCCCGGTCAGTGGCGTAGCATAATTGGGGCCACTCCAGGGGTGGCCCCGCCTCATTCGTTTTTTAGCTCGGTGGTGTAAATTTATCCTTTTTCGGCTGGAAATTTTTATACATAGTGTAAATTTACCCGTTTTCGACCGGAATTTGAGCATGCTCCCCTCCGTTTTTTCTCGGTAGTGTAAATTTATTCTTTCTCGGTTGAATTTTTTTATACATATATAGTGTAAGTTCACCCGTTTCCAACCGAAATTGTGAGCCCGCCCCTCCGTTTTTTCTCTCGGTGGTGTAAATTTATCATTTTTCGACCGAAACTTTTTATATCTAGTGTAAATTTACCCGTTTTCGACTGAATTTTTGAGTCCACCCCCCTCCATTTTTCGCTCGGTAGTGTAAATTTATCCTTTTTGGCCGAAATTTTTTTATACATAGTGTAAATTTACCCGTTTTCGACCGGAATTTTGAGCCCGCCTCCCACTAGTTTATGAATTTTTTTATACATATTAAGTCCGCCCCCCTCAACGTGTATGTCCAAGCTTAGCAAGTTGCCACTGTTCCCAGTTCCCACCAATAATCAGTATAAAAGTGTTTTCTTTATTAAACCAAGGCCATGGACAAGTAGAAAAAGTATAATTTTTAGACAACAGTAGACAATAGAGAGTTTTTAACTTCAAATAGTATGCCACTTGATGCAACGAGCACACGGTATTATTTAGTAAAAGGCGAAAGAGTAGTTCATTTTGTGCTCACTGCGTGGCTGCATGCCTTACAACTCTCCACCTGCTCACCTTAAATGGTGGATTTCGATCCTATGCTTTCTCTTACCAACCGATGTGGGACGAACTCCAGCTTTCAAGCCTCTAGAGTCCAGACCCCTTTACTTTGCGGGTCGGGTAAACATCGTTAGTACTTTGTTGATGACCACTAGATTCTTTAACATATATATACTCCCTTGATATCCAAATGCCCAAACCCAATTGTCTTATATATTTGATTGGAGTCCTTCATTGAAAAAAGGGTCTCTCCAAAAATTGGCGTATGCCACTAGTAACAGCAAGTACACGGTATTCTTTAGTAAAAGGTGAAAGAATAGTTAGTTCGCTTTGTGCTCACTGCATGGCAACCGATATGGGATGGACTCACTCTAGATAAAACTTTTCAATTTCCAGACTCCATTGGAGATTTATGATCATTTTTTTCCTACTCCTCTTCTTCCTCTTGATTGTTAACCGCTTGTTGCGCCCATAAGTAGTCCTCTTAATCGGGTTGCATCATATCCTCGTCAAACCTGGCTTAATTCGTTAGACCCTCTAGATAAATTGGTTCAATGAACCAAGGTGGGTGATAGTGAAACGGCTGTTGCTCTCCTTCGCCGCCTTTGTCCCAGACCATGGTACCCGACTCGGTTTCCCTCTTTCACATCTCCCGTTGCAACTCAAGATTGCAGACTCGTTTCCGGATTCATTCGATCTCTTGTTGCATTTCAAGATCTTGGACTCGTTTTTGGATTCGTTTGATCTTAAGATCCCGTGGTAGGTATAGACTTCATCGCTACCTTGGCCGGCATTTTTGCGAGTAGGGTGTCAATCTTCTCCACAAGTACGTGAACAGAAAACACTTTTGGCGTTGCCTCTGTCGACGAGTCTACAGGCAAGCAAGTATTCACCTCCATGTCAAGCCATTTGAAAACCAAAAGCTCTGATACCAAATGATGTGGAAACAGAAGCAATCTAATGGCTCATGAAACTCTACTACGAACGTTAGAACAAACGCCACACATGAGAAAGGAGACGATGAGATGAGGCGACAGTATTTGTTCACACTTCAAGTGAATCAAGAAACTAGACATGAAATTTGCATAAACCTTACGCGACACTTTATCTTTTTATTAGTAATAAACGAGAACATAATACAACTAAAACGAAAATATTGATGAGTTTATATGACACTCAAATCCTACTTCTATTCAAAGAAGGAAATAGTTAATTAGAATAATAAAAACTAAACAATCTTTATTTTAAACATTAAGATAAATATAAAAACCAACTTTGACTCCAAGAAAACTAGATTGCCCCTTTGACTTTGACTTTGACTTTATATCTCCTTGAAACCGTCCCTTAAAATCTTCCATACAACCCTTATACTTTTCGTACTTGTCATTCAGGTCCTATAAGGTGGCATTACACCATTTATTACCCACTCGAGACATTCAACTTTCTTAATGCATAGTCCTATAAGCATAGTCTCCATGCAAGAAAAAAAGTTAGCCGGAATCGTTAAGTAAAGATTTCTAGGCGGATGTTCAAACCATTGTGTATATACTTCTGGTATACTTTGCAGACAAAGCGTTGATCCCCTCTCGTGAGCAGTTATATGATACTCAAACTCATATTTTAACACGCCGGAACCCATAAAATCGACACTCAAAGCTCGTTGACCACATTATTTAACTTCATGATTGAGGATGAAAACAACACTTTCATGTTGTTCTTGAAGAAAGATGTGTTTTTGGTGCGCTTTTACTTGAACAAAGAAAGTGGCGTCGTAGGTGAATCGAGTGGCTGAAAATGCGTGATGGACGCCGAAATGGAGGTACATGTTTTTGGAAGAACCTTGGAATGTGCATGACGGGTGAGGGCAATAGCATGTGGTGTATGGACACGCACGTTCATGCTCGTTTTTTTTACTGTAAAGTATGGTAGTTTCGCAACCATTTCGAGCATTTTTGCATGATACTTTTGCTGATTCTATGAGTTTTTCAAACCTCTGCAACGCTTGTAATTAATAGGCATGCAGCAAGAAGGACACTTATTGTTCACCTTTGTGCAACATGAGGGGCATGCTATATGCCCATTCTCACACTACAACAACATTAGCAAAAATAAAAACCAATAAAATATATGTTTGAGAAATGAGGAAGGAATTCACACAGCTTACAACATATACAAATACAATATTAAATGTGTCAATCGTGTCGGGTTAGCGGGTCAACGGGTTGACGTGTTGCAGGCTGACAGGTTAGGTTGAAATGTGCAACACGAACCTAACCCATATTATTATTCATGTGAAAGATTTCAACCTTGACCAACACACACAGAAATTCGGGTTAACCCGAAAACGACCAGCTTAACCCATTTATCAAAAATAATTAATATTTTTTAAAGCAAGAAGGATATAATTTAAAGTCGGTAGAGAAAATGTGTAATATGAATTTATTTTTAATAGGTATATTAAAAATCTTGAAATTGGATTAGAAATTGCAAGAGTATATTCAGAAAAACGAAAACAGAAAAACAGAAAAAATTATATATGACTATAAAAGTTTTTTTTAAAATGCTTAAACGGGTCAACCCATTTATATACAGGCCAACGTGAACCTGGCTTGTTTTATAAACGGAGCATGTTTTACAACCCGAACCTGACCTGTTTTTTAAATGTGATGTATTAGTCAACCCAAAAACGTTTTTTTTTTTTTCGTGTCGGGTTAGGGTCGTGTCAAGAGTCGCTACTCCTAAGCTATTAACAATGAAAATAATTAGTAGAAAGGACTTCACACAACTTACAACAAATAATAAAAACAAACTTTAGGCAATTCAATTATATTTTAAAGAAGCTACAAAGATAATTTATTATATGCTAGTTATGAAAGAATAACAGAAAGCTAAGATGACCATATTCTTTCAACAATTAACTCATAATACATAGAAACTAAGCCTTACATATATGAATCATAACTTCTTAACAAACAACAATTAACATATATATTTATTATTAGTACCTGAAACATAGGGAAGCTTAATGGCTTCAGGCAAATTGAACAATCGAACAAACAAGGGTCGTTAACAAACGACCGCAGCCCTCCAGTTGCACTGTTAATCAACATCCGGTTTGCAGCAACAGCATCCGTGGATGGCATCATCTGTTGTTGCTGTTCGGAGCCTTCTGAATCCGATTCGTCGTGGATGGCATCAACTCTATTGGGCATCTGCGTATTGATTTTTACTTAGTAAAAGCATGGTAAAACATTTATTTAAAAATGTTACATCTCTACTTGACATCAAAGTGAACAAAATATATAAAATTACCAGCCCCGAAGAAGGACCAGCGCGTGAATGATCACTTGGCTCAGCATTCATGATGTAAACTGAAGATGCATACGATACTTGGATGAATGTGTAGCTTTTCGTATACTAGTGTCTTTTTATAGAGGATTTGATGCAACGGTAACATTGTAATACAGTGTTTGCTTTAATTGTAACGGCTACTTAGTAATGTGAACACCGTAATATGATACTCATATTAATTCTAACGGCTACTTAGTAACGCATATCATACAAATTTTCAAAATTTTAATTTGATAAATAGTTTTTGTGTGCCCAATATGATTTTTTACATATGAATGTGTAACATCTTGAAATGTAACGTTAGTTTGCAAAAAGTTTTTAAAAATTGATATATTGGATTATAATAATTCGAGCTTTGACCCATTAGTCGATGCTAAGCCCATTTTAAGAAATGTACTAGACAGTTCCAACTTTCAACAGGTTTCCTCCATCAAGTCTTTTAGTAATGCAATGTAACCTCGTTAGTTTTGATGATGCGGAAAAAATGATTTTATTAATAATTGAGAAATTTTCTGTTTGCGTCCCTGTTGTTATAATGAGGGTGTACAATGGGCCCTTAAAAATCAAAAATTATACAATTGAGTCCCTGCTGTTTAAAGACAAGCACGCTTTGAGTCTCTCAGGCTAACGACCGACAGACTTGACGTTAACAAGATTGGTAAACTACCACTTAAAGCCATGTTTTAAAGTACATCAATATTAATAAGAAAATTACCTAAAAGTAAATAAATAATTATATTTAAAGTGAAACTCTATGGCTTGATCATAGTCTTTGCTTGTAAAACAAATCACAAAGATGAAGGATTAATCTTGAATTATTAGTAAAGTTAAAGGTTTAATTTGTTAAGTTATAATTTAGTTATTTGAATTGTAGTAGGTTTAGAAAAGGTCTTGGCTTGGAGAGGAAGTTAAGTGATTGTCTTGCAGAGCAAGTTAAGTAGGTCTATATATATAGGGTCTAGATTATTAGTTTTATGAGAGAGAGAGTTAAGGAGTCTCATTTTCATGTACGTTTGATAAGTTCGTGAAGTTCGTTTGTTATGTTCGTTTGATTATATGAAAAGAGTCTAGGGTTGTCACCCCAATATCTCGTGTTAGTTTGTTTGATAAGTTCGTTTGATTCGATTGTTTGATTCGTCTGGCCAACAATTGCTATCAGAGCTTAGGCTCGTTGTTCGTGGAAGTTCTGGGCTTCCCATTAGTAGGGTTGGAAGAATCATTGTTTGGAGAGTCCATTGAGTTTTCTTACAAAGAAGTTTGGTGTATTGGATTTGTTGCAATATATATTATATTGATTTGTTTGTGTTCGAAGTCAATCCCACAGCCGCCAAAGACAAAAAGGAAAAGGAAGCAATATATATTAATTGGACTTTTATTACGTATCCAATTTTTATTTTATTTTTTTTACCTTCATATATTTTTGTTTGGTAATTATATTATCAAGTTTAAAACTTATGGCCGGTGATAAAGAAGGGAGCTCGGGAACAGTGAAAGAATCAATGGGGAAGACAGAAAATATTGATGACTATGCGTTTAAGTTGGGTGGAGTACAATCAAAGTACAAGAGCTTAGTAGCGGTACTTGAAGAAGAGGTTTTGGTAAGAAAGTTCTTGAACTCTATGACGGATAAATATTTACCTGTTGTTTCTTCTATGGAGCTACTCGCAGACATCGAAACAATGGCGTTTGAAGATGTGGTTGGATGTTTGAAGGCATATGAAGAAAGAAACAATTTCAAGAATGTGAATGGAAGTTCATCCCAAAGTCAACTCATATTCACCCAAGCTGAAATAAAAGTTGAAAACTATCGAGGACGTGGTAGAGGTCGTGGAAGATACAGCGGACGAGGAAGAGGGAATCCAAGATGGAATGGTGAACGTAAGAATGATGAACGGCGTGAATATCGGAAAAAACAATCCTGAAGAATGGGAAGATAGAAGGAAGTATGTAACGTTCTACAACTGTGATAAGATTGGACATTACTCGAATGAATGTAAAGAACCAAGCAAAGGGAATGATGAAGTGAATTTGACGAAGAAAGAATATGATGTTGATCCTTCTTTGTTCATGGCAGTTTGTTCAATAAAGAAAGTAAGTTTGAATGAAGAAAGGGTTATCCCTGGTGTGTTTGAAAATGATGAAAAGAAGTGAAGATATATGGTACTTAGACAATGGTGCAAGTCATCACATGTCAGGAAAGATAGAGTTTTTTACTACCTTGAATGAACGAGTTTCGGGTTAAGTGAAGTTTGGTGATGTATCTGAGATCGAAATCAAATGTAAAGGTAATGTGACCGTGGTAAGTAAGACCGGTGAAAATAAAACGTTTTGTGATGTTTTCCATATCCCTAAGTTGAAGGCCAATCTTCTTAGCTTGGGAAAGTTGGATGAAGAAGGATGTAAGATTGAAATAGTCAACGGGACATTGAAGCTATATGATCAGAAAGAGAGATTGTTGATGAAGGTTCAGAGAAATTTGAATATGACGTACAACATCAAGCTTCAGGTATGTTGTAAACATAATAGCTTTGAAGTTGAAAAGAAAGAAAGTTATGAGGTGAAAGAAGTGAAGGATATTCGGTTTGGAACGATTATGAATGATTTGTTTGGAGTTCGTGAAAGTATTGGACAAGAAAGAATTGATGAGAAGAAGCGAGTTGAGAAAGAATATAGCAACATGGTTTCAAAGTTAATCACTGAAGGAACGAATGCTAAGTTTGAAGAAACGGTGAAACAAGTATGTTATAGTGGTTGAAAAGGAGGAACAAATGCAAGACGAAATATAATTAAAGATTAAGGGGGTGAATGAAGGATTAATCTTGAATTATTAGTAAAGTTAAAGGTTTATTTTGTTAAGTTATAATTTAGTTATTTGAATTGTAGTAGGTTTAGAAAATGTCTTGGCTTGGAGAGGAAGTTAAGTGATTGTCTTAGAGAGCAAGTTAAGTAAGTCTATATATAGAGTCTAGATTATTAGTTTTATGAGAGAGAGAGAGAGTTAAGAGAGAGTCAATGAGTCTCATCTTCATGTACGTTTAATAAGTTCATGAAGTTCGTTTGTTATGTTCATTTGATTATATGAAAAGAGTCGAGGGTTGTCACCCCAATATCTCGTGTTAGTTTGTTTGATAAGTTCGTTTGATTCGATTGTTTGATCTGTCCGGGCCAACAAAAGATAACCTTCTATAAATCGGTTGCAGGTCTACTTTTCTGGTAGAAAAAGATATCCCTCAAATTTAATTTCTAAAATTCGTGTTCTAGAGCCACAATCGATAAACGAGGCTTTTATAATTCGGAGGATGAAAACGAATCGAATGATGTATTTCTTACCTCTAGTCGCAGCTTGGAAAACGTAATGTACATGAGTAGGGACTTCAAATCAAGTTTCAAGGAATCAGGAATGGCCCAGTGGCGTAAACATGGCATAAACAGGATACTTTTTCCTTCGGGTTCGGAAATTTTAGACAGAAGACCGATTGTTGATCACTAATTGTCTGTCTGGTCCGGTTAAAGTCTATATCAGTGATATCCTAAATCTAAATATGCACATTAAAGTCATAGACGTATGTAAATGTGATTGAAATATACAAAGACATTTGGAATTATTCATGGTTAGTTTTACTTAAGAAGCCGACTAAAAACCGACAAGAGGAGCAAGGATGACGGTATGGGAGGTTCACACAATTTCGTAACTCACAAAAGCGGGTGTATGGTTATACTCTTATGATAACTAAAATTCTAAATGAATCCAAAACTAGACAACTCGTATACATGTAGAAAGTTGAAGTCTTTGATAAACTTACTGGTGAAGATATATGTTTTAGATGAAAGGTTATGCATTAATGGTCATACATTCTTTGCAACTAATATATTTTCATTTAAGATTAAATGGTGTTATTTAAGAAATGAATACAATGGTAATATATAACATATGTGGAATAGGACGGTCATGAAGGTATAAAGTGTACGGGAAATATGAATACAACGATAATATATAACATGATTTGGGGTGTATCCTTGTGCAGAAATACGGTACGTATTTCATTACTTATATTGTTGATGATATATGCTAGTGACGCGTTACCTGAGTTATAAATGTAAGATTGATAATGACTTTTGTGATCTAATGATCTAACTGACGAATAAATGAGATGTTATTTCCATAATGTAGGTTTAATTCGGTTTTAAAGACCAAATCCTAAATATTAGAGATGTAGATTGTATGTAACATCCTAATTTTGTAGAATATTTATAACAATATTCAAGTTGTATGCAATATGTTTTCACCTACTTCTTCATTTCATGGATTTCATATGGATGTTGCTTACTTGCTTAAATGGAATCATAATATTGAAATTTGAATTGAAATTGTTTGGCATTTGTTTTATTAGATATGAAACTCCATAGTTGATAAATGTGTATATAGATACGCATAGAAAAGATATAATACAATAATACCTTAACGTACAATAGGTATGTGAATACCCTATATTCACAAAATCGATCCATGAAATCACATCCCAACATCTCGGAATCGTCAATACATATCCAATTAATCATTGGTTCACCGAAAATTCAGTTTTGGATCGTTAATCGATCAACTCTTTACTTTTTTTCACGAAAACCGTTTTTGAGCGTTTTAGAATTTTTTGCCTTTAAGCGTTTTTATTTCCTTTGAGCATCTCGCGTACCTATAGTACGTTAAGCCTGTACAGTAACCTCACCCTAAATATGCATGTTACGAAGCAAATTTTTTTTTAAACTTCACTTTATTAAAGCCAGTAATTAACTTAAACTGTTACATCAATCTAACTGTAACTGCATGAAACAACTGGATTGGTATCATCAAACTCCCCTTGAGCATTTGTACAATTAGCAATAACATCTTGACCAGTTATTTCAACATGGTTTGTGTGGATTTCAGTACAGTTAAATTTTCCACTGCAATCAAACTTAATAGCCTCCCTTGACATCGAAGACCCGTATATATTCATATACGTCACATCACTCACTTGTACCGCGTCCATTGTTGGCTATAAAAGAAACAAAGTGAATACATGCTCTCATATGTTAAAATGTAGTAATGGAAATATGAGTCGCTCTCATATGTTAAAATGTAGTAATGGAAATATGAGTCGCAGACACTAACCGGTGCATCACAATATTTGTTATCATGAAAGCAGTAATGTTGAGTAATTATGATAGGATTTTTTACGTTTTCCATAAGAATGTCCTGAAATACGATCCCCCTAGCGTACCCCGTTCCACCCTACAATCAAATGGTTATGGAATTTGATATATAATAATAGGAAAAAATATATCAAGTTTCCAATAATTATAATTCTACCGGTACTGTCTTGATTCGTACTCCATTTGCGGTTCCACTGATGTTACAGTTTTCCACACGTACTTTTTCGACGGTGTCATAACCATGTCTTTCCCCAAGGCTTCCAATACTGCAGAAACACATAAATGACCGAGTGAAGCGAAAGTACGACAACCAACATAAAAAAAAAGAAAAAAAGAAGAACATAAACCATTTGATACCTTATGCCATGACCAGGTCCGCAGAACACCCCCGTTACATTGAGATCGTATATGCCACCGTTAATAGCCACACAATCATCACCTATTGTTATCGTATTAAAACGTATAATTAAGCATTACACTATAGATCAAATCTATTATCATATAAATGTTAAGAAGTATAATTTACATACCAGTTTGTATGTTACAGTCATGGATATTTACTTGCGATGAAGATGCAATGTCAATCCCGTCTGTATTAGGGCTGTTCTCGGGCGCTATAATTCGAAGATTTCCAAGATCTATGTCATGGGAATTAATAATGCTAATATGAAGGCTTGGGCTGTTAAGATGACTTGTGCCATTCATCCGAAGGCCATTGCAATCGTTAAAATGTAAAGCCTAAAATGATTTACGTTTACATGTTAGTTTTTTCAAGCGCATCGCAAATATTTCACTTAGACAGTAGACATCTTACCGTTGGGTGCTCACAGTCTTCGTCATTTAGCTGCATAAACGAACAATTGAACTAATTAATAAACTTTTTATATATTGTTTGATATTCAGAAAATTAATTAACCTTTTTATGCCACCAAAGCCGGCCTCGGCCGTTAAAATGGCCAGGCCCATTGATTGTGAGTCCTTGGATCGAGTTGAAATGTAGCCAAAGGGTGTTCTTTATGCAACCTTTCCATCCATCTAGTGTCTTTGGTGCAACTATATTGCCTTGAAGCTACTCATCAAAACATTACAATATTAGTCAAAATTATCATATGGTCTCAAACAAGTAACCAAACGAAAAAAAAAGAAGAAAAGGTTAAAGAATTTAAGGAATGCATTAATTATAAGTGGTCACAGTTTTAAGAAGACAATATATAATTAATATGGTTTTCTAGAATAAATTAACTTTTAAAAGATGGAAACTATATATGATCATATGGATTATATTCAAAATAAGATTTCAAGGGCCTTTTGAGTTCTAAATACATTAAAATTGATATGTGATGTAAACAGTTTGTTTTTACCTTTAACTTGTCTTAGAAGAGTACAAACAGATTTATTTTTGAATTAACATTTACATTACCGGTCGATCTCACTTAAAAGTTCAATGAGTTTTTCTGTTTATTAAAATTTAACGAGTTCGTGTATGCCTTCTTTACCAAAACGACATTTAATACGACAAAAAGTAAAACGTGAGTGCGTGTCATTAGATTAATATTTGAGTTCTAGACTCATTTTTACCTTAACAATCACGGTACCGGATTCACTGCGACATGGACCATTGAATGAAATTGGTCTTATTAAAAACGACTTCCTTGGTGGTATGACCAACGTTGGGTTTGGCGACTCGTCTCCGCATACATCAGCCCATGCATTAAGGAAAGCCTGCAACATTTAGAAAACAGTTAACTGGTCTGCTTTTATCAAACTTTTTATTAATTGAACAAACTTTCTCTTTTTATCAAACTTATAGAAGTGGTTTACATTGGTGTCGTCTGTATCGTCATCTCCTATTGCGCCATAAAACGTGACATCATAAGTGTTTGCATTTACATATAGCAGGCTAAATGAAATGTAACAAAAGCTCAAGAAGACTGCCATCAAGAAACCCTGCATTGAATATGCCAAGTTAAAAACATCCATGGACATTATTGCTAGGTGTTGGTCAATGGTCATATTATTTCTTACCATTCTGAAGGTGGTTATTCTGCTGTTGTTTGATTTGATATGCAATTTCACCTCCATCCAATTCCAATTTATATAGTGACAAAATGTAACTAGATTAAGTGCATGCTTATGGGTATATATGTGCATGTTCATGGACTAGATGCATCATGTAAATTAACGTGTTAACTATGAGAATCAAGTAGTGTAACTATATATACAATATAGTGTAATTATCGTGTGTTGTAATTACAACATAATGTATTTACACTACGATGTAATTATATAATTATATAATTACACTACTTATATATATAATTACATTATTTGATTCTTACAATTAGCACGCTAATTTAATTTGTATATTAACTTTCACCTATGGGTATATATGTGAATGTTGACTATCAATAGTAAATGCATCGTTTAACTAACTTAACTACTATTCGTTCTTATACACATAATTTTTTGTATCATGAAATAAATCGAATAGTTTTATCAGTTGATATAGAATTTTTCAAAAATATCTTTGGAGTACCGGTAAAACTACTTCGTCGGATTGTAATTTAATTAAGACATTCATTGTCATCACACGTGAGCGGTAGAGATTTTACTAGTATATCTATCCATATATCCGTTTTTTCTTTATTATATATATATATATATAAGTGTTTCTTTTCTTTTCGTTTCTTTTTTTAACAAATTTTCCCACATAATACCACCTAATAAAATCTCTCAAACCTTGCACTTGCAAAGATTTGAATTCACCACCTCACATTTGTGTGTGAGGACACCAGACCAATATGGGTGTAATTATATATAGTTTGTTTGCAAATTTTCACGTATTTATAATTACATATTAATTTGTTTAGTATTTATGGTGTTGTTGTTTTAGTTGTTGTGGACTTGTTAGTGTTGAGAGTGGTTTTGGGTTAGAACATAGATGTACTAAAAATTTAATTTGGTTTTTATATATTTGTCATTTTTGTGTTTATAATTGTTCTTCACTCCATAGATTTCATAGTCTTGGTTTTAAGTTTAGTTTCATGGATTTGTTTTAATTAGACTTAAATTGGCTTTCTTGTAGTATCTCAATCTTGCAGTTTTAACCCATTTAATTTTTCAGAAATTTCATAAATGTTTCACATTGTTCATCAACTTATTAATGACCGGCCATGTTTAATATCTTAGCTAATTAACTTGATCCTATATGGTCCATTATTACTACCGTTTCTACCATGGTGTCCGTTATGTGATTTTGATTCAACAACGTCGAATGTATCATCTTCGTTAACTGCTCCTAATTCATCATTATTCAGTTGGTCTCTATGATTTTATCAAAGAATGGATATGAGGTCTAAGCTATTAAAGTATCATGTTAAGGTTATGTGGTGTTAAATTTGTAACAACACTAGTAAATGGACTTGCGTGTTGTGGTGGCACTTGGAACATCATTGTGACTCTAAATCATGTATATCCAGAAGTAGTAGCCATTGTAGCATAATCCATAATGTTAGATTACACTAATAATAAGGATTCAACATCTATAGCCCCTAAAGGAGTTTGTTACATCAAATGAGCAAGAACTTCAAGTCTTTACCTTTAAAAATGTAGGCTATAATCACATAAGGAAACTTGTATATATATTGTAAGTATGCAATTTGACCCATTATAAGTATATGGGTCTATTTGGGCTATACACGGTCTTAGCTAGCTCGTTAAACGGTTAAAGGTGGGAATTTTGACCCACACGAGTTCAACTGAATATGTACTATCAAAAAAATAAGTTTATATACGGTTAGTTAATACAAAGGAAAAAATCAAAAAATGAAGGAGATACCTTCATGGGGGATATTGGGACAACAAAACGCAAGCTCGTTAATTTAGTACGCTGATGAATATTTACGTGAGATGCAAAAGTCTATGTGGCTCAGGTCCATAAACTAATGGAACATAGCATGGGAAACCAATTATGGCTGCAAATCAGTTGATTGCAACATGAGATAAACAATTGTTCCTTTCACAAAAATCATCTGCATTACTCTGCCAAGATGCAGTCTTAGTTTTGTTCAAATCCATGCTTTGTTAGTGCTTTGTTAGAATATAGTAAGTAGTTAGAGTTTAGAGATTGGTAGGATAATTCTGGTATGCATGTGATCCTGGCATGTAATTTGGTTAATCCATGTAACACAAAGTTTAAGGGTCGTGTTGTAATTATGCCAAAGTATGTTTATGTTGTATATAGAATGTCATGTAAGTATAGGGTCTAGAAGTGTGAAATGAAAAGTTTATAATTTCCATGACACATGTCAGTTTAGGATTGGCTCTAGTTGTGTATAAATAGGGGTCAATGTTGAAGAGTCAAAACATTCAGAATTTCATAACGTTTGTATAATAATATTATCAATAAAGTTATTGTTGATATCAATTCTGTTTCATCTTTGTTTAATCGATCAAGTTGTGTAAAGATCAAATATGAACAATTGGTATCAGAGCATTAGGCTCTCTGATTGATTAATAGAAGATTAGTGGTGATCGGCTGTGGAATCCGACAATCTTTGAATCGGTGGTAATTCCGGTTTCAGTTGTTTTAACAAATCAGAGTGTGATTTGTGGTGGTGGCCGGTTGTGATTTCCGGTGAATAAAAAAGCATCAGCAGTGGTATTCCGGTGGTATAGGGTAGCGATAGCGGTGGATTCCGGCGTTGTGGTGGTTGTCGGGATTTCTGACAAGTAAAAAAAGGCATCAAGTGGTGATGCAAGGAAGCGGCGGCGGTGTGGTGGTAGTCGGTTGAGATTTCCGACAGATAAGAAAATGCATCAAGCGGTTGTATTCCGGTGGAGCAAGGCAGCGACGACGGTGATTTCGGTGGCGCGGTGGTAGTTGATTATTATTTCTCTAAAAAAACGTACAACAACGTTTTTCTGGCGAGGAGTTCTGGTAGCCAGTTTTTTATTTTTGGTGAAATTGAACAATTGTGATTATCAACGGTGGTTTCCGCCGATATATTGAAGGTTCCGGTAAAAAAACGGCAGCAGTGTGTAGTGTTTCCGATGAAAATGTTTTTCCGACGAGCATTCGGACGAAATTCGTTTTTCTGACAGGTCTATTTTTCCGAAGAATATTAAAGAACAGAAGTTGTTGGTATTTTTCTCATGTTGTAGACTGAAGGTTTATGGCATTTCCGGTTTCAAATTCAACAAATTAAGGGAGAATTTGTTGTGGGTAGCGGCTGCGATTTTCGCTGGTATAAAAAGGGCGTCTGTGGGGATTTCTGGCGGGGTAATCGAAGTCAAAGGCAGCGTGGTAGTTGTATAGCGGGCTGTAGTAATTTCGGCGGGTATCCGGTATACAAAGGCGATAACAGCGGTGGTTCGTTTGTGTTTGAGTATGAATCAGAAACCGAGGTTGAAGATCAAGAGTGACCTATTCCAACAAAAGAGGAGATTTTGTCAAAGGAATCAACCCAACAAGGAGAAAATAGGGCTGATTCAGTTTAATCAGTTCGTATAACATGTTTCAAGAGGAAACAAGTATCTCTTCAGAGGTAATCAAGACATGGAGAAGGATCAAAATTCAGTTGATGAAGATAAAGAGGAAGATGAAGACCTTATCACTTGAAGAATGAAGATCAGTTGAAGACGTTGAAGGCATGGATTAACAAATTCGGGGGGAGATGTTGACCTGTAAGTTGGTTAATCCATGTAACACAAAGTTTAAGGATCGTGTTGTAATTATGCCAAAGTTTGTTTATGTTGTATATAGAATGTCCATGTAAGTATAGGGTCTAGAATTGTAAGTATAGGGTCTAGAATTGTCAAATGGAAAGTTTATAACTTCTATGACACATGTTAGATTAGGATTGACTGTAGTTGTGTATAAATAGGGGTCAATGTTGAAGAGTCAAAACATTTGTTTCGTCTTTGTTGAAAAGTCAAAACATTCAGAATTGCATAACGTTTGTATTATCAGATTATCAATAAAATTATTGTTGATATCGATTATGTTTCGTCTTTGTTTAATCGATCAAGTTGTGTCAAGATTAAACCTGGGCAAAATGTGAACAGGGGCGGACCCACATAGGTCCGATCAGGTCCTGGGACACAATTTTTTGTAAAATTACTTAGAAGCGGTATATTAAATTTTATAAGGCCCATAAAAACTAATACTTGGAACCCACACCATTAAGGTTGAACTGGTCTAGTGGAAATTCCCTTGTTTTTCCTTTGAGAGGTTGCATGTTCAAGCCTCACCATACTCTGTTGATGTTTTTTTTTTTTTTTTTTTTTTTTTTATATCCTAGTCAATATTAGTTATTAGTTTCTCCCATATAGCCATTATCACCATGCAATATATATAATGGCAACATGGGTTTTGCATATTCTTTTATTATTTATCTTGTGTATGTATATTATAATTAATCATTTATGTTAGAGTTAGTTTTTCATGTTTTGGTCATGTATGTAAGACCATATATATAGCTTACGTTTATGTTTTCCGGGTATGAATACATATGAATTAAAAATCTCGTTTCCAGTGACACCATATTTCTGTGTTTTATTATGTTCCTCGCCTCGACCCGACCCGAATAACGACCTACCAGAAAATTTTGTAAACCGAAAAAATGAGAATCCATTGGAAAAAAATTTTGGGTCCGCCACTGCACGTGAAGCTACCTTGTGATTTTTGTAGTATCATTTTTGTTATCATTTTGAGATCAGGGTATACCAACAAACCATTTGCATCTCTACCACATGACCTAATAGATGGTGTTATATGCATATGCATAAAGTATATTAGAAAATAAAAAAAAAGTATTTTACACATGGCCTAACGGTTCATATAGTTCATACGCAAACCAATAACATAAAACAAACCTTATGCCACATGCCGGCCGGTATGAATGTAGAAAGAACACTTTATCGGCCGTCTCTAAAATTTCAAGTGCCTAAGATAAATATGAAAAATAGGCCTTAAATAAAAAAAGTTTTTAAAAAATCACCGATAATTCCATTATTTTGTTTATATATAAACTTTTGGTATAATTCCATTATGTATTTTTAAAAGGAAAAAATAACTTACACAAAGGATAGTAATCTAATAAACCGTTAAATAAAGCAACGAATTAAAAATAATAAAATAAAAACTAAACAAGAAAAATAATCTAAAAGTTAGTTTCATATTTGTTATTGTATTCTAAGGACTAGAGTAATGAAGCTACAATGCGTTTATTTATGTTTCTTTTCAATTTCACGAAAACCAATGGGCTTAAAGATAAGAAAAGGCCTCAACGTCTTCTTCCTCATCACCAAAAAACTTGTAGCAACATCGGCCTTAGATGCTCTATTAACTGAAAATACTAGTTGTCGAAGGGTCACCCGAGTCTTGCCACCTAGCGGAAACGTGCCCTAGACCGAGCCTGGCCCTAGTAAAAAAAATAATTTAATTTACTACATATGAAAATTCATGTTTAAGCATGTATCAACTAAAAACTTCATTTGTTAATTTGTGCAACTGCAACACATGTCGTATATGAACTCAACTAATTAAGACTATCGGTAATCATGGTGATACCAATCAAAAGACCTAAATCTATCCACAAATCTGATAAAAACTAACACAAATATAAAAAAATTGTATGTAATCAGATATATACCAAAACACAATGGTCGGAATGATTTCACCACAAAGACATCACCAGGAACCACATGCCCCCCCCCCCCACTGGACCACTGCCCAGTGACGGATCTAGACAACAATTTCAAGGATAGCACAATTTTTTTTCTTAATTGTGCATTAAGAAAAAAATTAAGTTTTTGACCGGTTTTGCATTAACCGGGGTCTGATTACGCGTTTCGTGCGTAGCAGGGCCATGTAACGTTTGGCATGCCCCGTGCGCGGTTTCGTGTTACGCGCATACTGTCGCCTAATTCCTTTACAGTGGCGGATCCGTGATTTTTATCATTGGGGCAAAAATAGGTATGTCAAAACAAGTCGATTTTATAATGGGTTCACTCAAAATAACCCAAACTTGTTTGGTTAATGATATTATAAACTTGTTCAAACTTGTTAACTTAATAATACAATGATTTTGTTAATATCTTTCGACCTGATTAAACATATATTGTTAGTGAGTAGTTTTAGAGTTTACTCAATAAAAATAATTGATAAACACAATAACAAAATATGCAGACAATCACAAATCAATAATAGCAACTAGAAAAAGCAAAAAACTCCACTTCAAAGAAAACTCAAATTATAGCATTTCTTTACTCCCATCAATTAATGGACAGAAATAATTAGGAACAAAAATGAAGAAAGTATGTTGTGTATTTGTGTGGGAGGTAGGTCCTCTCTGAGAATCGCTAAAAAACTTTTGGTGGACGGCGAGTATAAATTTAGGCCTTAACTAAATTCGATAACTCATATTTTATTGACTTTTGTGATTTGGATTTTAGGCTTGACATATTGGGTATTGTTTAAACAAAACTTTTAATTGAACATAATATAGTTTTTTTATAAATATAAATATATATAATTTTTTATAATTTTCGGGCCTCTGCGATGATCGACCTAAGGCGGTTGACCTCCCTGTCTCCTCATCCTAGACGACCCTGGTGAGAGGGTGATGTGGGCCCAAGTATAGAAGACCGGGCCATTATGTTTCTAGAGGTCTGTAAGGCACCGAACCCGGTAGCCCTACTTTAGCGTCGGATTTACTCATAAACACAGTTCGTACAAATCAGAGTTCATTAAAACTTTCGCGGAATATAAAAACTTTCATAAAACATTTCATAACAAAACACGTCTTGTCTTAAAACATTATTTTGTCTTTCAAAATAATCGAAACATTTAACTTAAACGTCTTGAGTCTTCCGATGCCAGCCTCTTATTCAGTGCCACGTGTCTCCTCAAGCGAGCTGCCTCATCCTACTCACCTGCGTGCATACTAAAAGTCAGCTACGCTGAGTGAGTTCTAGTTAATCGTACGCCATACAATACAACACATACATACATATCTGAAGATACATATCCATACTTCACTAGTTACCCTTCTGTTCTACATACATACTAGCTACCATACATACATACATATCTACAATCACTAACCTCAGTCTACTGAGAGTACGTTCATAGTCCGTCGTCTATACCTGTACTCGTGATCGTGAACACGTAAAAGGTCCGCAGTCCTTACCTATGTTCACCATTCATGGTACGTACAAGGTCCGCGGTCCTTCCCTATACCATCATACATCCAAAACACGTACAAGGTCCACGGTCCTTCCCTATGTTGCAACCTAATTCATAGCACGTACGAGGTCCGCAGTCCTCCCCTATGCTAAAGCACGTATAAGGTCCACAGTCCTTTCCTGTGCTGACGCCTATCTATATTACGTATAAGGTCCGCAGTTCTTATCTACGTTACGTATAAGGTCCGCAGTCCTTATCTACGTTGGCGTCTATCTCCTATAACACGTATAAGGCCCACCGTCCCTATCTACGTTTACATCTATCATCTACATCACGTATAAGGCTCGCAGTCCTTAACTACGCCATCACCTGCCAAGTCTATGTCCAACAGAAGTTAGAGGGATTTGCCATCCTAACTTACTATGTCGAAAGTAGAACTCACATACCATTCGTGTACCTGTATACACATACTTCACATATACAATAATTACATTATAGCATAAGAACACTCTAGGCGTTCTTTACATCATTCATTTAACAACCATACCCCTTGTCGTTACGTGCAATATCCGAAGATCGTTCACGCCCCGACAAGTATTCATTTGTAATATTCATACATCTTCGATATATAATATTCGTACCTTTATTTTTAACCTGACAGTACGCGCAATATCCGAAGATCGTTCGTGTACCGACAAGCAATCATTCATATCCATCACATATACCACATATGGCATACACTTATCACTTAGGATAAATGTATTAACAACACATCGAGTATGCACACAGCCCCGAAAACATAACAAGGAATGGGGCTAGAAACTCACTTGAACTCTGCTTCTTCCTCTGATAGTTGTAAATCCCTTCTTTAACTGAGCTCGGCTGACTGTATAAGTTACACGTATCAATACTCGCCTGATCTAATCTGGTGGCCTAGTATTAGCTTACTTTTACTTATCGTTTTAATCTATTCTCTAATCGAACTTGACTTTAGGCGAAGTTAAACCTTAGGCGAACTTAGCTTTAGGCGAAGTTAAACCTTAGGCGAACTTAGCTTTAGGCGAAGTTGTCATCAGGCGAACTTGGCTTTAGGCGAAGTTGTCATCAGGCGAACTTGGCTTTAGGCGAAGTTGTCATCAGGCGAACTTGGCTTTAGGCGAAGTTGTCATCAGGCGAACTTAGCTTGCAGACGAAGTTCATCAGGCGAAGTTGTCGTCTGCAGCTACTGTTCATTCTTAAATCCCTTAATCACCTTCGTTTCTTAACCAAATAACTCGATTTAGGTACCCACGGGATCGTCTGACCAGCGGCTACAAACCCCAACCATCAAATCGACCTAACATCGATGTTTAAAGGGTGCGATTTAGGCATATAGGTTACGGGTTCTTTTTATCAATCGATTAACCCATCAAATCATAACCATTTTCAGTAAGATTAACTTTGTTGGATTCGTTTTTACCATACAAACTCAGATCTATCATTTCTCAAATCAACCCGAACCTACACAAACGATTTCTAACTATAAACGTACCTTGAACGAGTCGAACTACGAACACGGTTAAGCCTTGATGTTGTTTTGGTCCGTCACAACGTTCCAGCACCGACAAGCTCGGGTTTTCGCCTTCGGATCTTGGTTCGGGTCGTGTGTGTTTTGGGTGTGTGTGTATGGAATATGTGAGAACGAGGATTAAATGGTGGTTAATGGTATTTATATTTAGGGATCATGGGCTTAAGCCCATGGACTCTCCTTCCTTCTTTCATAACCCAAGTCCATAACCCATATCCATTACCCAACACTAGCCCGACCCATACCAACTCCTACTCTATTTATGTATTTCCCGATAACCCGAGTAAACTTTCCCTCTATTATTAAGTAATATAATTAATATCATTTTGGAAATTTCGGGATGTTACAAGTCTTCCCCCCTTAAAGAGGTTTCGTCCCCGAAACCAAACTTATTCCCTATAAAAGGAAAACTTCTTATATTTACACACTTTATCGAATCGCCTTTGCCTTCTGGGTTATCCTTCTTACTCCCGACTTTGCAGCCATCGAATGGTGGTCATGTGTTTTAGCTATTTAAGGTAGCTCGTCCATGAGAACCTCAATGTACCAAGACTCATCTCATCCTTCCAAGGCTTCGATTAGTACTTTTAACACTATTGTCTAAAACAACCTCTCATCATAGCATAATAATCATTCATAACCAAACTCAATTTATTACACGTCACTGATAAACATAAGTTTTAAACCTTAACACAAAACAAGTCCTTAAGCAAAAGTAACTTAATAAAACCATTGCATGAGCAATTATTCCTTCATCAGGTGTCCCTCTCTGCAGTTTCCCCAAGTCTTTATCCTTTCGCACCTCCCGCCCCTGATTCCTTGCAATCCCTAGCCATGTGGTCAGCTTTTCCACATTTGAAGCACTTTGGACGATCAGGGCATTCTCGAGAATAATGCCCACTCTTTCCACACCGATAGCACCTGTCTGTCCCAGTCCTGCATTCTCCCCGGTGCACTTGCCCACACGTCTTACATGCATCCTTGTTCCCAACCTTGGCCTTCCTCTCATCAGTTGTTGTCACCATCTCGCCAGACCGCTTAGCAGAGGTAGCCCATTTCTTCTCCTTCTTTTCCTCCACCACCACATCGTCCTCAGCCAGGTCAGCGTAAACCACTTCTGCAAGTTCAACAGCAGAGTCAAAAGTAGCAGGTTTATTTGCCCTGACTAACATGCGGACTTTTTGTGGCAATCCCCTCACATAACATTTGATTCTCTGGACCTCAGTGTCAACCATATCAGGCACCAACCTAGATAGTCGGTTGAATTCAGTAGTATACTCACGATGCGTCATCGTACCGGCCTTTAAATTCAGGAACTTCATCTCCGTCCTTTCAACCTCGGCATCTGCACAAAACTTCTTCATCACCAACTCTTTCAGATCGTCCCATCTCAACGCCTTGATCTCATCCCTAGTCTTTCTCTGCTCCACACTTTCCCACCAATACATAGCTTCTTCCTCAAATGACTGAGTAGCATAAACCACAGCTTGGTCGGGACGGCATTCGCTAATGCGGATAATCTTGTCCATAGTGGTTATCCACTGAAGAGTAGCGATTGCGTCTCCTAAAACAGTCAGCTTTGGCGGGTCGCATCCTTTGAAGGACTTATAGTTGTACCCATCTTGGCCTCTTTTCCTGTCATCGACCTTCACAGACTTATACTCACTCGAGGCCTCACTTTCTCCTCCCCCATCCTTCCCACCATCACCACCTGCCCCTTCAGCAGTTCGTTCACGGCTTCCAGCAGATCTTTCGGGATTCAGGTTCTTCACAACAGCAACTACAGCTTGAACAATGGCTGCTTGAACTGCAGGGCTAAGTTGAACCTCTTCGTTGTTGTTCTGGTCTCCTCCAACTGCGCTTCCTTCATCTTCGGTGTGGGAAGCTTCTTCTACCGAGGGTTGCCGGACAAGACGAGGCCTGCCACGACGTCCAGTGCGACCCCCAGTTCCAACAAATTCTCCAGCTCCAGCCATCGTATTCTAAAAGGGAAAACACAAACATCATCACTCAAGGAACTATTTAGTACAAGGATAGCAAGGCTAACAGGTAATAACAGTGGCCAGCTGTGACTAGCTGATCACGTTGCTTTCCGTGTCCTATACACTTCCCTTTATGAGTCTATTTGTGTTGGTTCTACTTAAGCAGTTAGTTAAATCAATCAATCAATTATTCCTATCCCTATCGTTCACGTATCTTTTCTTTCTCATTAACATATATCATTTAATCATACACTTTACCTTTACTGATCTTGCTTGAGCGACACATGGCATTCTTGAACTGGCATCTTCTTTCTTTTCTTACTTAAACCCCATTCTCTGTTCGAGTCCAAGCATGTAGGATGCTTAAATCTCTCGAACTTTGCTCTGATACCAACTTGTAAGGCCCCGAACCCGGTAGCCCTACTTTAGCGTCGGATTTACTCATAAACACAGTTCGTACAAATCAGAGTTCATTAAAACTTTCGCGGAATATAAAAACTTTCATAAAACATTTCATAACAAAACACGTCTTGTCTTAAAACATCATTTTGTCTTTCAAAATAATCGAAACATTTAACTTAAACGTCTTGAGTCTTCCGATGCCAGCCTCTTATTCAGTGCCACGTGTCTCCTCAAGCGAGCTGCCTCATCCTACTCACCTGCGTGCAAACTAAAAGTCAGCTACGCTGAGTGAGTTCTAGTTAATCGTACGCCATACAGTACAACACATACATACATATCCGAAGATACATATCCATACTTCACTAGTTACCCTTCTGTTCTACATACATACTAGCTACCATACATACATACATATCTACAATCACTAACCTCAGTCTACCGAGAGTAAGTTCATAGTCCGCCGTCTATACCTGTACTCACGATCGTGAACACGTAAAAGGTCTGCAGTCCTTACCTATGTTCACCATTCATGGTACGTACAAGGTCCGCGGTCCTTCCCTATACCATCATACATCCACAACACGTACAAGGTCCACGGTCCTTCCCTATGTTGCAACCTAATTCATAGCACGTACGAGGTCCGCAGTCCTCCCCTATGCTAAAGCACGTATAAGGTCCACAGTCCTTTCCTGTGCTGACGCCTATCTATATTACGTATAAGGTCCGCAGTCCTTATCTACGTTACGTATAAGGTCCGCAGTCCTTATCTACGTTGGCGTCTATCTCCTATAACACGTATAAGGCCCACCGTCCCTATCTACGTTTACATATATCATCTACATCACGTATAAGGCTCGCAGTCCTTAACTACGCCATCACCTGCCAAGTCTATGTCCAACAGAAGTTAGAGGGATTTGCCATCCTAACTTACTATGTCGAAAGTAGAACTCACATACCATTCGTGTACCTGTATACACATACTTCACATATACAATAATTACATTATAGCATAAGAACACTCTAGGCGTTCTTTACGTCCTTCATTTAACAACCATACCCCTTGTCGTTACGTGCAATATCCGAAGATCGTTCACGCCCCGACAAGTATTCATTTGTAATATTCATACATCTTCGATATATAATATTCGTACATTTATTTTTAACCTGACAGTACGCGCAATATCCGAAGATCGTTCGTGTACCGACAAGCAATCATTCATATCCATCACATATACCACATATGGCATACACTTATCACTTAGGATAAATGTATTAACAACACATCGAGTATGCACACAGCCCCGAAAACATAACAAGGAATGGGGCTAGAAACTCACCTGAACTCTGCTTCTTCCTCTGATAGTTGTAAATCCCTTCTTTAACTGAGCTCGGCTGACTGTATAAGTTACACGTATCAATACTCGCCTGATCTAATCTGGCGGCCTAGTATTAGCTTACTTTTACTTATCGTTTTAATCTATTCTCTAATCGAACTTGACTTTAGGCGAAGTTAAACCTTAGGCGAACTTAGCTTTAGGTGAAGTTAAACCTTAGGCGAACTTAGCTTTAGGCGAAGTTGTCATCAGGCGAACTTGGCTTTAGGCGAATTTGTCATCAGGCGAACTTGGCTTTAGGCGAAGTTGTCATCAGGCGAACTTGGCTTTAGGCGAACTTGGCTTCAGGCGAACTTAGCTTGCAGACGAAGTTCATCAGGCGAAGTTAGCTTGCAGGCGAAGTTGTCGTCTGCAGCTACTGTTCATTCTTAAATCCCTTAATCACCTTCGTTTCTTAACCAAATAACTCGATTTAGGTACCCACGGGATCGTCTGACCAGCGGCTACAAACCCCAACCATCAAATCGACCTAACATCGATGTTTAAAGGGTGCGATTTAGGCATATAGGTTACGGGTTCTTTTTATCAATCGATTAACCCATCAAATCATAACCATTTTCAGTAAGATTAACTTTGTTGGATTCGTTTTTACCATACAAACTCAGATCTATCATTTCTCAAATCAACCCGAACCTACACGAACGATTTCTAACTATAAACGTACCTTGAACGAGTCGAACTACGAACACGGTTAAGCCTTGATGTTGTTTTGGTCCTTCACAACGTTCCAGCACCGACAAGCTCGGGTTTTCGCCTTCGGATCTTGGTTCGGGTCGTGTGTGTTTTGGGTGTGTGTGTATGGAATACGTGAGAATGAGGATTAAATGGTGGTTAATGGTATTTATATTTAGGGATCATGGGCTTAAGCCCATGGACTCTCCTTCCTTCTTTCATAACCCAAGTCCATAACCCATATCCATTACCCAACACTAGCCCGACCCATACCAACTCCTACTCTATTTATTTATTTCCCCGATAACCTGAGTAAACTTTCCCTCTATTATTAAGTAATATAATTAATATCATTTTGGAAATTTCGGGATGTTACAAGGTCCAAGATCGCGCTTCAAAAGGGGCTACACGAAAATGGGCTTAACTTGGGCCTCCGTTTCAGGCGTCCTACCGGTCAAAACGACCGTTGGAACGTGGGCCTCGTTTTGGTAACCGGCCGTAGGCGGGTTATCCCGTTATTTTTCCGAAATAAGGCATCTAGATACACTTTTGGGCCACTTTTGTGTTTTTCGTCTACCTTTTGTGTTTTGTTTTGGGCTGTTGTTGGGCCTTTGGTTGTTTATTTCGGCCCAAACCTATTTTGGCTTCTCTATTAATATGCTATGAATGTAATCTAATTGATCATTGATCAGAATTAATAAAAAAACTTTTGGCTTTTCAAGTTCTTGACTTTTGGGTCGAATTTGGGGGTTTGGGGAAGGATCTTCATGGGTATTCCAAGAATCAATGTCATTAGCCTTCGGATTCTCATCGTACGCTGCATCAGAGGGGCGATTAACAACTAGTTAAAATGCATGTATATTTCCGATTCCTATCAAGCATATATAAATACACGACGTTGTGTGTTAACTTGTTTGTTTTTATGTTTCATGTTACATTGAGTGTAATGGGCCTGCACCATCTAAGTTATCTAATCACTAATGGGCTAAAAGGATTGTTGCGGACTTGTCTTAATATAGGCTTAATGTCATGCACCACCAAATTTTTATCTCACTTCACGTTTCTTGAACATTCCAAGTGTTCAAGAAAGGTCTGAAGCTGCCATAATAATCCACAACCTGCTGGAACATACGAGGTTGTTCGAAACAACCCAGAACAGCCCAGAAACTCCCATAAATAGCCTGCAAGGGCTGCACAAATATGTCAAACGGAAGTTGCTAGAATCTGCCTAAAAGAAGCATCTAGAGTTAGACATTTGTAATCGTTGAAGAATGATGACACAGAAAGAAGAGAATAAAAGAAGCAAGGAAAGAAATTTTATTTCAACAGAATGAAAAATTACAAATACAAGAAACAAGAAAACTATATGTATAGGCAAACATATGCGACGCATGTTAAACGTTCACATCCCCCCCTCAAGTTGGAGGTTGAGAAAACCTAAACTTTCACAACAACGAGTGAAAATGAGATCCTTGTACAGCAAGCTGATCATTCATGGTCGTATGCACCAAAGTGACCGGACCCTTTTGCAACTTCTCGCGAACAAAATGACTATCTATTTTAGTATGCTTAGTCCGCTCATGAAAAACAGGATTTTTGGCAATATAGATTGCAACTTGTCTATCACATTTGAGCGCGATAAGAGTAATGTTAGAAACATTGAACTCTGAAACCAGGCAAGTTCAGTAGTCATGTGTCGAAGAGATCAAAATTCGGCTTCTACCGAGCTCAAAGAAACAGTTGGTTGCTTTTTAGATTTTCAAAAAATCAGAGAGCCCCCAAGAGAAACATAAAACCCATTAACCGATCGACGAGTATTAAGACATGTTGCCCGTCTGAATAACAGAAAGCTTGCAGAGCAAAGGAAGGATTATTATTGAAGAATAATCCTTGAGATAAAGTTCCTTTGACATAAGAGAGGGCATAAAGAGCAGCGTTCCAATGAGGAATCCTCGGATCTTGCATGACTTAACTTAAATATTGAACAACAAAAGCAAGATCAGGTTTCGTGTGAGTAAGATAATTAAGTTTACCAACAATATTCTTGTACTGTAAAGGGTCATTAAGAACAAGTCCCTCATCAGCAAGTTGTAAATGATGAGGCAATGGTGAGTTTAACTTTAAACACCCATTTACATTTACTAGCTTTCTTTCCTGAGGAAATCAGTAACAACCTAAGTATTATTGTTTTCAAGAGCCTGAAATTCAAATTTCTCGGCATCTTGCCATTCAGGAATGTTGGTGGCGTCCTTATAAGAAGTTGATTAATGTAAATCAGAGATTGCTTGGGTGAGAGACTGACTGGAAGGAAGAATATGAGAAGAAGAGCAAGAGACAGGAGAGTAGCATGAATTAGTGACAATGTGGAAATAATGATGAGAAGATTCAGAGTTCTTACAAACATAGTCCTTTAAGTATGTGGGCGGAACATAAGTTCTCGAAGATCTTCAAACAGGTTCAATAGGATCATTAGGAAGTGGATAAGGAATAGGCATGGAAGATGAAGAGGAAGGAGGAATAGGATCATGAACTAAAGGTGGAGTAGACAAAGGATTATCATAAAAAAAAATCATTGATGAGATCGAGAGATGGAAAAATGAAACTTTCTTTGTATTTAGTTGTTGAAGGAAACAAAGCTTCAAAGAAAACAATATCTCTTGATATGAAAACTTTGTTTGTGTCAAAATCATACAATCTCTATAAAACACAAGGCACATCCCTTTGTTTGAAGTTATCTCTACCATGAGATAAGGTGGAAGCATAAGAAAGACACCCAAAAGACTTCATAGGATCATATGAAGGACCCTTTTCCTGTAGAGAATTGTAGTTTGAATATACGTAACGAAGTAAAACTAAGTATCTGATTAGGATATGTATACTACCCCAAAAAGTAAAAGCATAAAAAAGGGTGTGAGAAACTCACCAATGATATTGGAGATAACTTGAAATAATAACCGAAAGCGAGTTAACAAACGAAATAATTGAATCTCAAGAAACTATAAATAATAATGAATATACAAAATCAAGGACTAGCTACCGGAATTATAAAGTTAATTAACTTATGGCAAATGGGGACTTGGGGATTGTTTATTTAAAATGAGGTTAACAAAAATGAATTAAAGTTGAAGAATGATTTGTATATGAATAATTATAACATATTAATTTAAGATTAAATAACAATATTAATAACAATTTATGATTAAATGTTTTATTTTTATTCTAGTAATTTATTGAATTAATTTACTAATTAATTAACTTAAATGTTTTGTATGACTTATTTTATAGAAATTATAGATATTAGTTTATTTTGAAATAAAATAAACAATAATTAATTATTTAGAGAAATCAAGTTTACTAGTTCTATTATACAAAATCTTTAATTAATACCATTTTGTATATATCATCTTATTTAAAATAAAAATGTTTATAAGTTTATGATGATCAACGGATAATAACATCTAGATAATTTTATATTTGTTCTTGCAAAATAACTAGTTTTGACATAATATTAAGAAAATTAAAGTGTTTATCTTGGTTATTCATGATCATAGTGATTTATTAGAACCAAAATATAATATTTTTCTTATAAAAGTATCATGACCACGAAGAACAAATTATGAACATTCAACATTAAATCAAAACAAAAACTATAAAGTGCATGAAATCATAAAACTTACTAGTTTGTGCTTTCAAACTTAAGAAAATAGTGAACCGAGGTGTGAAAATATTGAATGATTTGTCCAGCTCCTTTTATAGTGAAAATATAAAGTTGTTATGTCTTATAGAATTTATGAAAATCAATCATATTTAATATAATTGAAAAAAATGGTTTAAAAGGTTTTCAAAGTGTTTAACTCTTTCAATAAATTTTATTTAATTAAAACATTCATTGGTTTTTTTTTATTAGGTAAAAAAGCAACATATGAAAAAAATGGTAATAATAATAATCCAAGATTTATTCTAGTGATTTGCATGAGAAAAGTTCTTAGACTAAATTATCTTGATTATGAATGTTATAAATGAGTATGCAATAATAGTAAGGGTGGTGAAAAGTATAATTGCATAGGAATGATCACATAAAATACATGAAACAAAAATTGAGATTAATCAATTATATTATAAAAATATATATATTTAAATAGAAACAAAACCGAAATTTAAAACAGGTCGGATTTCGGGTTTGAAAATTAACGAATGTTACATTGACCAAGTCTGTTATGCCAAATTTCACAACTTATAACAGAATTACAAACATTATTTGAAAGAAAAGAATTATGGTGGTCTTGAGAAGGTAAAGACAATGAAGCATATCACCAAGAACCTGTTAAAAAAAGGCCCTGCAAAACACATGTATTTTTAGAGAAAAGAACAATACCATCAGTATCAATGCATAATCTTGAGACAGAGAGAAGATTATGTTTAAAATGTGGCACAGAAAGAACATTCGACAAAGAAATGTCATCAGTTAAAGGAACAGTCCCATATTGATGTCTGTGATGGATGTGTCATTAGGAAGAGTGATAAAAATAGAATTTTTAAGAACAGAAATTGTAGCATCATACTTTTAATAATAATTAATAAAAGAATTTAGTTTACTTAATCATGTGTTATTATTTAGTTAAGTCAAATAATAATAATAATAATAATAATAATAATAATAATAATAAAGTGTGGGCTTAAACAATAAAAGATGGAATTGTTGGTGATGGACCTTATGTCTATGGGCTTAGGGGTATTAAAACACCCTTAAACCTTCTTAAAACCCTAAACTCTCATTTCCACTTGGATCCTCACACAAACACTCTCCTTTAACCTGGATCCAGTCCGAGGAAGGTAGATTTCGTAATTCAAGCATCACCAAACAGCAAGAAACACGTCTAGATCTACGTGTAGACTCGAACTGAAAACAATATGTTCTTGATATAAAGGTTAGGTTTTAGGTGTCGGTTTGTCTTAAGATTTGGTACTAAGGAAAATCATACCTTAATGTGTAAGAAAAATATAAACTTTGTAATAAACAAGTTGTTTGGGATGAGTCGGAAAGAACTAGTGATGTTCTGGCCGAGTTAAAGTAAGAAAATGAAGATGTTATGGCCCAAAACTCATTTCATCAGTAAAACGGACATAACGGGATGTAAGAAAGTGATTACAATGGATATGCATGAAAAACCAGATTCAAATCGAGTTCCTGAGAAACTCAATTTGTTTGGAGGAAAAACGAATCGAACCGAAATGAAACGAATTGAATCGGCCTTTTTAAGGGAATCAAATCGAACTGAAACTTGATTCGATTAGAATGAAACTCGACTAAAATGAAACTCGATTTGTTTAAACTTCAGCTCGACCCTGTCAGGGGCGGGGCTTTGCCCATGAAGATGAAACGATCTGACACTTTGAGAGACTGTTCAAAACTAAGAATATGACATGTTGTGAACTTTTGGGAAGATTTGAACGGTTAAATCTTCTAGAATGAAGTAAAATAGGTAGAAGAGAAATGAAAAAGTGATTTTCAAAGAAGATAACCAAACAAACACAAGAATGATCAAAGAAAATGATCAAAGATCAAGAACAAACAGCAGATGAAGAGAGAAAACTAGCGAATCGAGAAAAATAAATGAAACGAAGAGAAGGATTAAGAATCTTGCCAAGATACCATGTAATCGTTGAAGAACAATGACAAGGAAAGAAAAAAATAAAAGAAGTAGGGAGAAATTTTATTTCTAACATAATGAAAAACTACAAATGCAAGAAACAAGAAAACTATATATATATATATAGAGAGAGAGAGAGAGAGAGGCAAACATATGCGGCACATATGTTTTACGCTCACAACATTTGCTGCAAAACGAAGGTGCTAGAAGCTGGTCAGGAGCTAGATATTTTGCTACTGCCAAAGGACCTTCTAGACCAGCCCTTAATCACCATATATGCTTGATATTTCCTTAGAAACTTCTAGGATTTGCCTTGATATTTTGTATGGAAGAAACTAGAGTTAGAGTGCTCTTGAAACTTAGCAAACTAGTATAAGTAGGTAATGGTAGGCTCATTTATGAACCACCCAAGCTTTTTGTAACAAAAAAACACTTGTAACTTAATCATACTTCGAGAAATATAATCGTCTTTCTTGTATACTTGAGTTCAAGTGTTACACGCATCATTCTCTTATTCAAATACAAGAACCAATACTTTCTTACAGGACTTTCGCTAAAACACTACACACCTAACTACCAAGGCTTGCTTACACCAAGTTCTATGGCCACACGAGAGTGCAAGAAATAAAATTTTGACACTAAGCTAACAACTTGGCTCAAGAACCATTGTGTCTTGGATGGATTCTTGCTCTTATATACGAGCAAATGAAGAGGAGTAGAAGGTGAAGTCAATCAATATCATGTAATCATTTTGTCCTCCTCAAAGGATTATTCATGTATATCACTGTTTTTCAGTCTCATTCTAGTTTTTATTATCATCTTAACAGTTCTGACCTTATGATTCTAGATTTTTTTGATTGGTATTTTGTATTTCGTCGATCGAATATGTTCTTGATTTTCGTATCTGGATTTGTAAAACTATGTTTGAAGTAATACGAGTTTAAATTCTGGTTTCCTCACATAACTAAAAGAAGCAAACAATATAAATTCAAACAATATAAAATAGTAAACTTTTGGGTATAAAAAAGGGTAATAGGTAATCAAATGAGTTACCAACAGGGGGGTGTTGGTAAAACCCAGGTTACCGAGGTGATATTTAATTGGAATCCGGCTTGTAAGTCGGGTAACAGGCGAACTTAAAGCACTATTTTTTTATTTTTTTTTTTGTGGGCGAAGAGTTGAGGAAGGTGGTCGGGATTAACATGGAAAGATGGCGGGCTTTTAATGTAGTTGATCAATAGGGGGTGTTGGGTGGTTTTTCTCTTGGGAGGGTTGGTCTTGTGAACCATTGTATTTCGGTAACCACTATATCTAGCACCTTGCTAGTTTTTTAATGAATTTTCTTTGTTTGTCGTTAAAAAAAAGTGGGTCTAATTTCAACTTAGTATAAAAAAACTTAACTGTAATTAACCAAGAAATCAGTAAACTTCAAAGCTTGGTACAATCTGCGTAGAATTTAAGGGTTCCATTAGGAAGTACGTAAGCAGCTTATGCTACGAAGTATGAAGTTCTAGCTTCACTCAACACAACAATTTGGCATGAAACAAAGCAAGTTTAATAGGCAGGGTTCTTAATAACCTCTACCTAGGGCCATGGTTATTAAACACCCTCGATTCTTGTGCCTAGACCCATTTTTTAGGCGAGGCTTATTAAATGTGCATCTAGTTTGTCTAGGTTGAGAAGGAAAAAGACATCGATCTTCAATTGCGATAATACTAATTCTGGATTCGTAAAATTAAGAATTGGACTTGAAGAATTTAAGGGATTCCAACAAACATCGAAGCCTATAATTAGGGTTGCGGCAGCAATGCCGTGCGATTGTAGAAGAGAATTGCAAATGTCATCTTATTCTTAGTTATTTATATGAGTGAATTATTAAAGCCAAAGATTGGGGCTGCATGCAACCAAGAAGGTGGCAAGAACACGAGAAGCTAAAACCTGAGCAAAAGAAACGCAAGGAGTGCGACTGAAACATAGATCTAGGAGGGGTCAAAGGAATTACATTGGATAATATTTTGTTATTCATGTTTTGGAATTTTAGTTGAATCTTGGATCATTTTAGAACTTAGATAGATGATATTAAATGTCATATAATATCTCTTATTTGTTTTGTTTGAAGAATAATACTATTTTTCTTATATATAATATATAAATAAATTATTTATTTGAGTTTTTCTTGTTCAGACCCTCGTTTTTTTTTTGCCTCAGCCCAGGCGAAGCCTATGTGCCTTGATTGTGCATACTGCATTTGATTACTATGCTACAAAAGTGTTGCAAACGTTTTACCTATAGTTAAAGCTATCAAAATATTGATCAGAGAAGTCGATGATTTCATATATTATTATCAAATAAAGTTTACAATAGGGTATTTATAATACTGGAACAAAGAAAGATTGAGTAGGACTAGGATTCCTATCAACAAGGAAAAGGATAAACGTAAAAAAAAGAAATAATATTATAAATATAAGATAAGATATCCCCAATGGTATTGATATCAAATACGTGTCTTTACTCCCCCTTAAGTTGGAGCGTGAAGATCACGGACACCTAACTTGTTAAGTAGCGTATGAAGTTGTTGCCCCCAAAGGCCTTGGTCAGCAAATCTGCCAACTGGTTCTTCGTGTCAACGTTAAAAGGACCAATTTCTTCATATCCAACTCGTTCACGTAGAAAATAACAGTCAATCTCTACATGTTTTGTTCGTTCATGAAACACGGGATTAGTTGCAATGTTGCGTGCAGCTTGATTATCACAAAACAAAGCAGTCGAATCATGTTGATTAGCCCCAAGTTCCTTTAATAACCATCGCATCCATAATATTTCACTAACTGTTGATGCCATAGCTCGATATTCGGCCTCAACTGAAGATCTGGACACAACCGTTTGCTTCTTCGATTTCCAAGAAACAAGAGCTCCACCAAAAAGTAAAAGATATCCCGTTCGAGACCTCCTCGTGAAAGGGCAACCTAGCCAATCAGGGCCACAGTAAAAACGAGATTCGTACCCCATTCTTTGGAAGCAAGATTCCTTGACCCGGTGTCGATTTAAGATAACGTAGAACACGAAATGCCGCCTCCAAGTGTGCTTCTCGTGGATCAGCAACAAATTGACTTAAAACATTTACTGAATAACATATATACATCCGGTCGGGTAGCTGGTAGGTAGAGAAGACGTCCTACAAGTCGACGATACTGACCGGCATCAACACGTTGTCCACCACTATCTTTATCCAGTTTAAGATTTTGCTCCATGGGAAAATTGCTAGGTCCGGAATTTTCCATGCCACTATCCTTTAAAATATCAAGTGTATACTTTCTCTGACTCAAAACGAGTCCTTCCTTTGTTCGAGCAACTTCTATACCTAGGAAATATTTCAAACTTCCAAGATCTTTGATACTGAACTTCTTATCGAGATAAGTTTTAACCTCTTGAATTTTATTCAAGTCATTTCCGGCTAAAATTACATCATCCACATAGATTAGCGCGGTTACATAGGAGTCTTGTTCTTTGAAAATAAACAAAGAATGATCAGGATTGGATTGTTTAAAACCAATATCAATTAAGGCTATAGTGATGTAACGTCCTAAAAATTATAATATTTAATAAATGAAGATTTCGTTAAGTTGTCGAGCGTTAAATAATATTAGCTAGTGTTTAATAAAGGATCATGGAGTTGGATTAATTATGGTGGATTAAAGGGTAATGGACCTTAGGTCCATGGGCTTTAAGGGATATAAATATCCCCTTAAACCATCCTAAAACCCTAAATCCTCATTCTTACCATCTTATTTTCTACACACTCAAAACACACACATCCTACACCACCATATTCGGCCGAGAGAGTGAAGGTGAGATCCAAGCCAAGCAAGCCTCGATTCTTGTTAGATTCTCGTGATACAAGATAGACTCAAGACCTAGAGCTCATAACCAAGCTAAACCGTAACCTCAAAACGCGTAAAGGTATGCCTTTTACCTTTAAAGTTTACGTTTTTATGAACGGTTAGCCTTGAAACTTGAGTCTAGAATAGATCGAGTATAAACGAAACATAAAGTTGTAAACTTGATATTAAATGCGAGTGTAATGAACCCGAAAATGGAAACGGCTCGATTAATGAACCCTTAAACCTAGTATTGAACGTTTTGAACTTAAAGGTCCAAACTTTACGTGTTTTCGGGTCAAATCATAACAAAAAACGACCATAGGAATAGTCGCGGGTTAGTTAAATACCATATCCATGGATTTCGCGTTAAACGGAGATGATTATGGGGGATTAGAGCGAACAGTGGCTGCGGCTGGGCAACTTCGCCTGCAGCTAAGCTCGTTGCACAAGTTCGCCAAGCCAAGTTCGCTAAGCCAAGTTCGCTGTGTAAGTTCGCCAAGCTATAACTTCGCCTGGTGGTAAGTTCGTTCAATGCTAACTTCGCCTGAGCTAAGTTCGCTGAATGCTTAACTTCGCTGGAGATTAAGTTCGCTTAAATGATAAGTTCGCTAAGATAATAAGTTCGCTTAACGTTAAATTCGCTTAATATTAAGTTCGCCAAAAGTTAAGCTCGCTGAGAAATGAATTAAAATCCTAGTGAAAAATTTGTTAAGACAGTTAATGAAAATAAAATTTTTCCAAGCTGACCTGGCAGCTTAACCCCAGACAGGGGCGCTGCCCCCGGACCCCCGTTCGTTGTGGGTTATATAAAGATAGAAATACGATACAAGTAGTAATAGTTAATTGATACGTGTAATTGTTATACAGTTAGTCGTGCACAGTTAAAGAAGGGAATTATGATAAACTGAGAAAGGAACAGAATTCAGGTGAGTTTCTAGCCCCACTTCCTTGTTATGTTTTCGGGACTGTGTGCATACTCGATGTGATAGTTAATACACTTACCTTAAGTGGTAAGTGTATGCCTTGTATGATGATTGCTTGACGGTGCGTGAACGATCTTCGGATATTGCATGTACCGTCAGGTGTTAGCTAAAGATGTGATTGACATGTATGATGTAAGATAAGATGTATGTATGGATATATATGATGTATGCATAGTGTATGTATGATATGTTGATGGTACGTGAACGCTCTTCGGAGATTCTACGTATTGTCAAGAAAAGTATGCAAGAACAGGTATGGTATGAAGGTATGGAAGAAAGGGTGACTGAACCCTAATAATATCCGAGGATGAAGGGTGACCGGACCCTAATAATATCCCGAGGATGAAGGGTGACTGGACCCTAATAATATCCAAGGATGGAGGGTAACCGGACCCTAATAATATCCGAGGATGAAGGGCACCGGACCCTAATAATATCCGAGGTATGTAGGGCGAAATGCTCTTTATAATGTAAGGTTAGATACATGTGTATTGTGTATGTTAAAGAAAGAAAGTAAGAAAGAATGAAAGCATGAGTATGGATGAGCGAAGTACAGGTTACGTATGTAATGCGTACCTTCGGGCACGTATGTGTGTATGAAAAGTAAATTATGTGATTAACTAGAACTCACTTAGCGTAGCTGACTTTTAGTATGCACGCAGGTGTGTAGGATGAGGCAGCTGGCTTGAAGGGAGACACATGGCGGATGAATAAAGAAGCTGGCATCTGAAGATTTACTTGTTATGTTGAACTAAAAGATATGTTTTAAAGACAAGTTATGAATGTTTGTAACGACTGTTGATGTTTTATGTTATTCCGCGAAAGTTTTAAGTAACTCTGATATTTAGAACTGCGTTTATGAGTAAATCCAACATCAAAGTAGGGCTACCGGTAACTGGGCCTTACATGTGAACTTTTGGTACCAATTCCGAGACGCTTGCTTCAAACCATATAAAGATTTTTGTAGCTTACATGCCCTTGTTTCGCCTTCTTTAGAGAAGCCTTGAGGAATCTTCATGTAAACGTCTTCGTTCAAGTCACCATGCAGAAACGCATTGTTAACATCCAGTTGGTGGATCACCCATTCTTTCTTAACCACGACGGCCAACAAAGTTCATGCAAACGTTTCGTGGTAATTATCTACACCTTCCATTTGGGTAAAACCCTTTGCTACAAGTCTAGCTTTGAACCTTTCAACGTCCTCGTTCGGTTTATATTTGATTTTATACACCCATTTGGAATCAATAGTTCGTTTCCCTTTTGGTAATTCTTCGAGCGTCCACGTGCCATTTTCTTCAAGTGCCTTAATTTCCCTTTCCATTGCTTCTTTCCACCTGTGATCTTTTACAACCTGTGCAAAGTGCTTGGGCTCATTGTATAATTCAATGGCACTTAAAAAAACTTTATGAGTCTGAAAAATTATTATAAGTGACAAAATTGGTTATGGGATATCGATATACCGTTGAGGACGTGGAGAATCGTTGATTCTTGTCGGGTTGTGCATGGTCTAAAGATGGAGGCAAATCAATTTTGTAGTCGGCGAAGCGCTTCGGTTGTCTAATGCTTCGTTTTTCTTTTGGCAACTCGTCATTCTCAACTCCATTCTCAATTATCCCATCTGACCGAAATTTAGAGCTCATATCAATTTCTTCCACACTAAATTCTGAACTGTCATTAAACTCAACATCAAAATCAAGGTTTTGGGCCTCCCCATGGCTTTGGGTTTTCGGTAGTGTGACTGATCCAACCTTGTGTTGGGCTCAGTAGTGGACTGATCCAGCCCTTTGTTGGGCTCGGCTTCCGGAGCCAACGCACTATTATGTAGGCTTGGGACCTGGTCTATTTGAATATACCACTTTATAGGAAACTAGGTTAGGTACCCGTGTGATACACGGGTTGGATAAATTATATTATAATAAAGTTAATGAATCTAAAGATGCACTTAAAACATCTAATAAATTACAATGAAGGCAGATAGAATTACATGACAAACCTCTCTAAAAATCTCTCTATATAAAACGTTCGTAGTCTTTTTTTAAACTTGATCACCTTCATAAAAAATAAGTACTTTGAGTCCTCTTGTTTTAACTCTAGACAGCGCAACATATAACTGGCCATGGGCGAAAACCGGTTGTCTAAGAAATAAATCAACCCTAGAAAGTGATTGGTTTTGGCTTTTAATGATTGTCATTGCGAAACAAACAGCAACCGGAAACTGCCTCCTTTGAAATCTGAACGGAATTATTTTATCTCTTGGTATAAGATTTGTTCTTGAAATATAAGTGCGGTCACCAATATTGGCTCCAGATATGACAACTTCAATAACACAATTATAAAGTCTTTTTACATGCAGTATTGTTCCATTACATAATTACATAGACCATTTTTTTGGTAAACATTTCTAAGTAGCATGATCGGTGCTCCAACTTTTAGTACTAACTTGTGATTTGACATTAATCCATTTAAAACCTCAGGAGAGTACATATTTTCTTGAAGCATGTCACGAACATTTTCATCTGGACATATACTATCAGAGCTAAGGTATTCTTTCTCTTCTCCTGGAAACATGGACAACAAACGTTCGTTAACGTCCTCAACGACCTCATTTGTTGGTGAGTAAGGTTCCTTCACTAAAGAAATCTGGATTTTCATAGTCTCTGAGGATACAAGGATATACAAAGTTAATTAATTATGAAATAGGATCACTGATATCTTTAATAAGAAGATCGCCAGGAATATCAAAAGTCGCGTCACCATCATTTTGACCACCAAGTTTTCCCTCTCCTAAATCCAAAAGCCAATTAGCGAACTCTTTTGTTTCTTGTAATTTAGATTTGTCACTTCAAACGACTAACCTCATGTTTTTTGTTAGTTTAAGTAGTTTGAAAATACCCCAAAGGTAGGATGAACACAAAGATGCATTAACAATGTCTTGCCTCGTGCTGCCTTGAACAATAGGAAGAGTTTGTCTAAAATCACCACAAAAAACGACAACTTTTCCACCAAATGGCCTTTCACAATTCATGTTACCATTTTGATCCAACATGTCTCTCAAGGTTCTGTCCAAAGCTTCAAACGCATGTTTATGAGTCATAGGTGCCTCGTCCCATATAAATAACTTTGTTTTCTTTAATAAATGTGCAGCATCAGTGTTTTTAATGCCACAAGATGAAACCTCAGTAAGATTTATAGAAATTCCAAACCTTGAATATGTTGTTCTTCCTCCCGACAATAATAAAGATGCAATGCCACTTGAAGCAACATTCAAAACTATTTCTCTTTTGGATCTGATTGAAGCAGAAAGTGTCTTCCACAAAAAGGTTTTAGCAGTTCCACCATAAACATAAACAACAAATACAACATTAGTTTTGTACATATTGTAACGATTATATGGTTACTATACACTAAAATTAATAATATCTAAAATTGTAATATTTAAATAATTTATGCAGGTAAGTATAATGTGTAAATTTAATATTGATGTGATTGATTGATAACGCTAATAAAGAATGTTTTAAATCTTAATTAAAATTGTATTTTAAATAATAAATTTAATTAGAAATTACATGATTGTGTCACTTGTCAAAATATTAGGCCAACTAAGGTTCTGTTCAAAGCTTCAAACGCATGTTTATGAGTCATAGGTGCCTCTTCCCATATAAATAACTTTGTTTTCTTTAATAAATGGGCAGAATCAGTGTTTTTTTAATGCCACAAGATGAAACCTCAGTAAGATTTATAGAAACTCCAAACCTTGAATGTGTTGTTTTTCCTCCCGACAATAATAAAGATGCAATGCCGCTTGAAGCAACATTCAAGAAGCATAAAGTGTCTTCCACAAAAAGGTTTTACCAGTTCCACCATAACCGTAAACAAAATATACAACATTAGTTTTGTACATATTGTAAACGGTTATATGGTTACTATTAGGGGTGGCAATCTTGGCCCAAACTCTTTCAAATGAGTCAATTTGAGTTGTTTTAAAAGTTAAATGAGCTGGTTTGGGTAAAAGGTTTTAACTAAATGGGTCAAAAGGAGTCATTTGAAATTACATCCTTTTATTTTTGGGTCAAAATGGGTCGACAAGTTCAAAGAAATGGGTCGATGTGGGTTAGAGTCCTAAGAAAATGTGACAGGTTTCGAATCGGAACGGGTTTTCGTACAAGGCAGGTTTTGGCACGAAACGGGTTTCAGATTGGAACGGGTCCAGTTCAGGTTTCAAGCCAATACGAGTTTTCACCCGTGACGTTTTGGGTTTTGGTTTCTTTTGTTTCTTTTGGGTCGATTCCGGACTCGTTTTTGTTCGGTTTGAATTCTTTTAGTTTCATTTTGATTGATTTTTTCGATTTCGATTGATGTGGTCCGGTTTTGGCTTTTTGTTTCATTTTCGTCGATTCTTTCGATTTCGGTTCGATTCTTGGTGTTTTTTTATGGAACGATGACAACGTAGAAAATTTTTAGTGTTTTTAATTTTTTTGTTAAGATTTATATTTTGAGTTATAATTTTTTTATTATTATTTTTGAATATTTTTTTGAGGGTTTTTAGTCTTAATAGAAAATACTTCAAAAAAATAATAAAAAAATTCATAACTTAAAATATAAATAAAAAAATGAAAAATCTAAAAAAACTAAAATGTTTCCGTCGTTATTTTCGTTTTAAAAAAAAATCAAAACCCGGTTCGACCATAACCTATTTCGACCCAAACCAAAACAACCCTTTTTTAATTGACTTGTTTTGACCCAAACTCATTCTGACTCATACTCGTTTTGACTCATGACTCATTTCAACCCATGACTCGTTCGACCCAACTCATCCAATTTGCCACCTCTAGTTACTATACACTAAAATTAACAATATCTAAAATTGTAATATTTAAATAATTTATGTAGGTAAGTATCAAGTGTAAATATAATATTGATGTGATGATTGATAAGGCTAATAAGGAATGTTTTAAATCTTAATTAAAATTGTATTTTAAATAATAAATTTAATTAGAAATTACATGAGTGTGCCACTTGTCAAAATATTAGGCCAACTAAGGGGTTTGTGGTTCAACCATCATTTTTGTTTATTATAATAGTAGATTTGAAGATCTCTTCCTCATGTTCGGGACAAACTATGGTTTTATATGGGAACATTGTCTCAATGAACTTTACATCTCTAGAAACAGTGACTTTATCTTGTTTTACGTCATATATTTTGTAGCCTTTCGTGCCCCTAGGGTAACCCAAAAAATACCCGGTCTACCCTTTCTTCAAACTTATCTCCTTTGGTTTCCGTGTTTTTGTAATAGGCCAGACAACCGAAAACCTTCATGCAACTATATTCTAGTTTTTGATTGTATAATACCTCATAGGGGGTCTTGTTGTCAATGACTTCCGATGGTAACCGATTTATGATGTAAGTGGCGGTTAGAATGCACTCACCCCAAAATTTTATTGGGAGATTTGCCTCGAATCTCAGGGCTCGTGCAGTCTCAAGGAGGTGTCTATGTTTTCGTTCTACAATTCCGTTCTGTTGTGGCGTGTATGGGCATGTCGTTTCTAAATTAATTCTCTCACTTGCATAAAAATCATGCATATTATTTGAGACGAATTCGCCTCCGTGTCACATCTGATTCTTTTAATTCTTTTATCAAATTGTGTTTTTATCATTCCGCGGAAATTTACTAAACACATGCTAGCTTCACTTTTGTGCTTCAACAAGAATACCCATACAGCTCTACTATAATCATCAACGATGGTAAGAAAGTAACGAGCACGAGTGAGTGACATAGTACGATATTTCCCCATATATCACAATGTATTAAATCAAAACAACCATATGAACATAGCAAATGAGGCAAACACAAATGTAGTTAGATTAAGCATGTTCAGAGTATTTAATCAAATTGCAATTATAATTCAAAAGATTATCAAGTGATCATACTATTTACCTTGAGACAAAGGAATAACAAGGTTCTTATCTAAAATGTTATCTGTCGGCCTAAAGCTTCATAAAATTTTTAATAGTTCGTTTTCGTTTTAACAATTGCGAATATAATTCAAAAGGTTACCATGCATAAACAAAGCCTGAGGTATAACACAAATATGCAGAAACAGCAAAAGTAGCACACAAAGTAAGCATTCTAATTAATATATAACAAGACAAATCCCAAAAGGTCCGTAACATTATTCAACCACATCAAATCGCAGTTACACATACAAATCAGAAAGTAACTCCTAGAAAAAATAAAAGAACACTTGGCATACACGACATTTATTTGTTCACAGTGTTAAACATATTCGATCAAGTGAATCAAGAAACCAAACACTATATATATACATATACATATACATATATATATATGCATATATAAGCCTTATGTCCCTAACAAAATACAACTAAAATGAAGATACTGATGTGTTTATATAACATCCAAATCCCACTTCTACTAAAACAAGGAAACAACAAATACTAAACAATCTTTACCTTAAACATTAAGATAAATATAAATATAGACTTAGACGCCAAGAAAACGAGATTGCACCTTTAACTTTATATCTCCTCCAAACCGCCCCTTTGTTGGTTTTAGGCCCAAAACAAAATCTGAAAACACTTCTGTATTGTATGTGTGTATCTGAGGGCCACGGGATCGATTAAACAAACAATAATACGTAAATAACAACAATTATAATAAACGAATCTTGTATTATTGATTTGTAATTGAAACGGATGATTACAATGGTGGTGGCCGGAGGTATTTATACCTGTCGAAGCACGAAATGAATCTTACCTGATCCATGACGATGTTTCCACGGATTTTCGAGATGAACGAACCGCGTCTTGATCTTCTTCTTCTTCTGCGGTTGCGCCGGCGACCTGCAATGGTTTCGGGGGTGTGGAGGCGACTGCTAAGATATCCTGAGGATTTCTTGTTCACAGACACAAAAAAGTGGTGGTGGCTCTTACTGAGCATGCCCTATGATAAGGAGGTGGAGACCTCCTTATATAGAGTCTCATGGCCACCATCATGGTACCCTAATGGGCCTAGCCCAGTTAGGGTTACCTCCACAAAACCCCCTCGGCCCAATAACATCGTATTAGTCCATGTAATGAAATAAGCCAAACATAATAGATTTAGGGTCGTAGAACCGGGTTTTAGTACCATACCCCTACAAGCCCCCCAAGTCCAGTGTTGCTCCTGGGCGCGCAAGCGTCTAAGTGGAGTGCTGGACTTTATAAGGTGTGAGGCGGTTTTTTCCCTTTTCTTTGGCCTTGTCTTTATTGTCTGAGTTTTGAGAGGCCTTCTTCATGATGGTGACATGTTGTAATAAAAGCCTGCGCGCGAGGCGACTTACAAGCTATAATAATAATGAAGCTCGCGCGTGAGGCGACTTACGAGCTATAAAATAATGGAGCTGGCGCGAGAAGCGACTTACGAGTTATAATAATAATGGAGCTGGCGCGAGAAGCGACTTACGAGCTATAATAATAATGGAGCTAGCGCGAGAAGCGACTTACGAGCTAAAATAATAATAATGCCTGCGCTCGAGAGGCGTCTTACGAGCTTAGAATAATAAAAGCCTGCGCGCGAGAGGCGTCTTATGAGCTTTGAGAATAATAATTGAGCTGGCGTGAGGCGACTTACGAGCTGTGAAAGTAATAAAGCTTGCGCGCGAGAGGCGTCTTATGAGCTTTGAAAATAATAATTGAGCTGTCGCGTGAGGCGACTTACGAGCTATGAAAGTAATAAAGCTTGCGCGCGAGCGGCGACTTACGAGCTATAAGAATAATGAGAGCCTGCGCGCATGGCGACTTACGAGCTGTAATAATAAAGAAGCTGGCGCGCGAGGCGACTTACGAGCTGTAATAATAAAGAAGCTGGCGCGCGAGGCGACTTACGAGCTTGTAGAATAATGAAGCTGGCGCGCAAGGCGACTTACGAGCTTGTAGAATAATGAAGCTGGCGCGCAAGGCGACTTACGAGCTATAATAATAGAGCCTGCGCGAGTGGCGACTTACGAGCTAAGAATAATAAAGCCTGCGCGCGAGAGGCGTCTTACGGGCTGTAAGAATAACAACAGCTTGCACGCGAGGCGTCTTATGAGCTGTGTGAATAATAAAGGCCTGCGCGTGAGGCGACTTACGGGCCATAAGAATAACAACAGCTTGCACGCGAGGCGTCTTATGAGCTGTGTGAATAATAAAGGCCTGCGCGTGAGGCGACTTACGGGCCATAAGAATAATAACAGCTTGCGCGCGAGGCGTCTTATGAGCTGTGAATAATAAAGGCCTGCGCGTGAGGCGACTTACGGGCCATAAGAATAATAACAGCTTGCGCGCGAGGCGTCTTATGAGCTGTGAATAATAAAGGCCTGCGCGTGAGGCGACTTACGGGCTGTAAGAATAACAACAGCTTGCGCGCGAGGCGTCTTATGAGCTGTGTGAATAATAAAGGCCTGCGCGTGAGGCAACTTACGGGCTGTAAGAATAACAACAGCTTGCGCGCGGGGCGTCTTATGAGCTGTGTGAATAATAAAGCCAGCGCGTGAGGCGACTTACGGGCTGTAAGAATAACAGCTTGCGCGCGAGGCGTCTTATGAGCTGTGAATAATAAAGGCCTGCGCGTGAGGCGACTTACGGGCTGTAAGAATAACAACAGCTTGCGCGCGGGGCGTCTTATGAGCTGTGTGAATAATAAAGCCAGCGCGTGAGGCGACTTACGGGCTGTAAGAATAACAGCTTGCGCGCGAGGCGTCTTATGAGCTGTGAATAATAAAGCCAGCGCGTGAGGCGACTTACGGGCTGTAAGAATGACAGCTTGCGCGCGAGGCGTCTTATGAGCTGCGAATAATAAAGCCTGCGCGTGAGGCGACTTACGGGCTACTTTATGTCACGCGCCACGTGCAGATGTTGCATGCACGTGCGTGTAGACTTTGGTTTTGTGTTAAGCGCCAAGCGCAGATGTTGCGTGCGCGTGCGTGTAGACTGTGACATGTGCGAGCATGTGATGCGTAAGCATGTGTAATATGCGTGAGCATATGTGATGCGTGAACATATGATATAAGGATTCCCAACCCCTAAGTTTGGCGTGTAGCCATATGGGATCTTAGGAGGATTCCCAACCTTGCAGTTTGGCGCGTAGCCATATGGGATATTAGGGGGATTCCCAACCTTGAAGTTTGGCGCGTAGCCATATGGGATATTAGGAGGATTCTCAACCTTGAAGTTTGGCGCGTAGCCATATGGGATATTAGGAGGATTCCCAACCTTGAAGTTTGGCGCGTAGCCATATGGGATATTAGGAGGATTCCCAACCTTGGCGCGTAGCCATATGGGATATTAGGAGGATTCCCAACCTTGGCGCGTAGCCATATGGGATATTAGGAGGATTCCCAACCTTGAAGTTTGGCGCGTAGCCATATGGGATATTAGGAGGATTCCCAACCTTGGTGCGTAGCCATATGGGATATTAGGAGGATTCCCAACCTTGAAGTTTTGGCGCGTAGCCTGATACGTGCATGCACGGCGATAGTGGTGACTCGCAAGTGCGTGTGCATGGCGGAGGTCTCTTGCGCAAAACCCAGATGGTGGTTTCCGCGGCGGCACATGCACGGCTGCGGAGTGAGAACCCCCGGGCGTGCGTACATGGCGGCGGAAGTCTAGTAACTTCTGGATCTGCAATTTAAGAGTCAGATCTGCAACTTTAGACCTAAAATCCAGGTCTGTAATCTAGACCTAGATCTGTAAATCAGATCTGGACAGATCTGAAGCCCGGAGCAGATTTAAAACCATCACAGATTCGGAGATCTGATCATTCCAATCACGGATTTTCCTTCTTGCCCAGATCTGGAAGCCTCTTTTTAGATCTATGGATCTTTTTGAGCTTTAAATAGAACAAGCTTTGAAGCCTTTTTCTGTAAACTTCCAGATCTGCGTTTTTCTTGGGAGAGATCTGACAGCCGAGATGAAGATCGAAGGGCAGTTCGTTGCCGTCCCACGGATGGCGCCAATAATGTCGAAGCACGAAATGAATCTTACCTGATCCATGACGATGTTTCCACGGATTTTCGAGATGAACGAACCGCGTCTTGATCTTCTTCTTCTTCTGCGGTTGCGCCGGCGACCTGCAATGGTTTCGGGGGTGTGGAGGCGACTGCTAAGATATCCTGAGGATTTCTTGTTCACAGACACCAAAAAGTGGTGGTGGCTCTTACTGAGCATGCCCTATGATAAGGAGGTGGAGACCTCCTTATATAGAGTCTCATGGCCACCATCATGGTACCCTAATGGGCCTAGCCCAGTTAGGGTTACCTCCACAAAACCCCCTCGCCCAATAACATCGTATTAGTCCATGTAATGAAATAAGCCAAACATAATAGATTTAGGGTCGTAGAACCGGGTTTTAGTACCATACCCCTACAATACCCATGCCGGCGGTTACATTCTACCGTCACGACGGTTCGTATAAACGACGCAACCTTTCGTTTATATTCTAACTAATTACAATAATATACACAAACTATCTACTAATTACACTTTGTACCCTAACTTTGTTAACTGAACTTTCTAACAAAGTTTATCTATTCTATAATAACCTAACAAAATATTTAAAGGAACTTTAACGAGATCGGTGATTAACCAACAGTATTGAAGTAAAGAAAGAATAATATTGAAAAGCATTTGTTGCGGTGGAAAGATGATAAAAGATGCACTCTTATTCAATAAGGGCTATAAATAGCCTACAAGCAAGCATCCAACGGAAATTTAACAACTAATTGAAACAAATACTAAAAACCGACTCATAAACCCACCCGTCAAGATTAGACCCAACGCCCTTGAGATATTCCGTACCACTCTTATACTTTTTTCTTAGCTACATGAAAAACAAAACTTTCTGAATGCATAAATGTATACACAGATACTCCTTGTAAGTATAAAAGTCAAATGGAATCGTTAAGTAAAACTTTTTAAGCGGATGTTCAAACCACTTTGTATATACTTCAGGTACGCTTTCAAGACAAAGACTTGACCATAACATCTGAGCACTTAAACGATATTCGAAACAATCTGTTAACGTGTTGGGACCCACACAATCAACACTCAAAACTCGCCCGTGTTCTTTAAGTTGATGATTGAGGATGAAAACAGTGTTTTCATCTTGTTCTTGAAGAAAGATGTGTTTTTCGTGCGGTTTCACAAGAACACAGAAATTTTCGTGGTATGTGAATCGGGTGGTTGAAGCTGAATGTTGGATGCTGAAATGGAGGTACAGGTTTTCGGAAGAATCTGCAAATTGGCATGACGGGTGAGGGCAAAAGCATGTGGCGTGTGAACACATTTGGTCATGCTCGTTTTGTTTGCCGTAAGGTATGGTGTTTTTGCAACCGTTTTTGCATAATACTTTTACTGAATCCATGAATTTTTCGAAAGCTATGCAACGGTTGTAACCAATTAGCATGCTGCAAGGATATTTATGGTTCATCTTTGAACAGCACGAGGAGCACGCTATATGCCCGTTCGCACACTACAACATTATCAAAAATAAAACAGATCAGTTATGGCAACTAAGGCTTACATATATGAATATAGCACTAACTAGAATTAACACACACACACACACAAACACACATTATTTACTATTAATACCTGAAACACAGGGGAGCTTAATGGCCGGTGGCAAATCGGACAATCCAATACATCAGGATTGGAAACAAACGCCGTTTGGTTTGTAACACCGGATGATGTCATATGTTCCTCCTCTACAACGTCCAACTGAGATGCGGTGTCGGGTATCTGCATATTGATTTTTACTTATTAGAAGCATGGTAAAGCATTTGTTTTAGATTTTACATGTCTACTTGAAAATTGAAATCAAACTGAAAAAAATAATATATAATATTACCAGCTCCGAAGAAGACGGAAGAGAAGGAAAGTTTGAAGGACCGGCGCGTGAAAGATCAGACATGATGTAAATCGAAGATGAATACGATACTGAGATGAATGTGTAGATTTTCGCATAGTAGTGCACTTTGTATAGAGGATTTGATGCAACGGTAACATTGTAATATGATACTTGCTTTAATTCTAACGGCTACTTAGTAATGTAAACATCATAATACGATTCTCACTTTAATTCTAACAATGGCTACTTAGTAACGTATATCATTAATTCGGTGTTTAATTTCAAAATTCAAATTTGGAATGTTGTTTTTGTGTGAAATTAATTATGTGCCCAATATGATTTTTTTACATATGAGTTTAGTTAGTAATATCTTGAAATGTAACATTAGTTTGCAAAAAGTATTTAAAAATATCATAATCTATGCTTACATTATTATTATTATTATTATTATTATTATTATTATTATAAAGCAAACTGGATGGGCAAAATTGTCATTTGACAATATTTTAAGACGCTTTCTGTTTTAAGGCGCCTCCTGCTTCTTCAATGAGGCTGGTTATAGGTTTATACTTCCAAATGGTTTTTAATCTTTAGGTTACATTGAGCTTAGGACATGTTAGTTGCGCGCATATGGTATTTTGATGGTTCATTGAATTTATGATCAATCTTTAATTGATAAGATGTAATTTGTACCTGTTCTAAGCCATCCGGGGGGCAACATTCTGGCCATGTACATATGTTGTCACTCTGTATGGTACATCAACACGGTAACTTAAAGTCCTCAAGACAGAAAAGTTTACCATGAAATGAATCAAATCATTTGAAATCACAAGAAATCGACATGGGTTGTCCATCATCTTCATACCGTGTCAGCTCTAGCATTGTCCAACGATGGATTACTTTTATACTCGGTCTCATGGGACAAAACACTAAAAATTTGGCAGACATCTGACTTCAAATGCTTAGAGTCAGTTGCAAGTGCACATGATGATGCAATCATGCAATTAATGTGCTAGTATTGTCTAGCAATGGACACGTTTATACTGGATCAACCGATAAGAAAATCAAAATTTGGAGGAAGACTTCAGAACGAGAGGACCACACTCTTGTTGCCACCTTGGAGAAACATAAATCTTGTGTAAATGCACTAGCACTAAGCGTCAACAAAAACACATTATACTCAGGTGGCAGTGATCAGTCGATTATTGTTTGGGAAAATAATAAGGATGGGCGGATGGCAATATGGTGGTAGTGGATGCTTTAAAGGGGCACAGTAAGTCTGTATTGTGCTTGAGTGTGGTATCGGATTTGGTTTGTAGCGGCTCGGCTGATGAAACCATAAGAATTTAGAGAGGTATTGATAAATGTTACTTTTGCTTGGGTATATTGGAGGGCCATAAAGGGCCTGTCAAGTGTCAAGTGCTTGACTTTGGTAAAGGATGAACATGAACCATCTTATCTAATTTACGGCGGCGGTTTAGATTGCGGCATCAAAGTCTGGCAAATTTTCGTTCCTTCAACCTAGACAACTTCCTAATCTCGTAACAAAATCATTGCCTTGTTGTTTGGATAAGCCGTTTGTTATTTTTATTCGTTGTGAAGTGAAATGTACTAATTATGTATCATAATCTTTCAGGTTAGTTTTGGCAGCTTTGGTTAATTAATACAAATAATCTATACAACATTGTAAAAAAGAAACAAGAGCATGGGCCAGAACATGACAAATGCATTTTTTTAATGATTTGCCATTCATGAGTAAGTAAATAAAATATACCAATAAAAATGTAGTTAACTTTACATTGTTATTGTATGTACACAATCGACCTCACATAACATGTAAACCAAATTCCGAAACTTAACTTACACTACTAAACGGACCTATCGGTGAAAGAACGTCGGCAATGTGGGCCTGAGTTATTTGTTTACCAACGTATTACGAGGAAAAGTACTAAGAGATTACCAATGGAAAATTTAGCGAGTGATTACCAATGGGTACCTGTTGGTTAACTGGAAATTAGTTAACAATAAAAGTACAACAAATTAACGTATTTAAAACAAAGAAAAAAAAACCTGCGTGTTGCGGGTGGCCAACCAATGCCTATCTAGTCATTATTGATACTAAATTTTATAAATATAAATTGGTAAGCCAACTCCCCCCCCCCCCCCACCCACACACACACACATCAAACAAAAAAATAGAAAAATAAAAAATATATATAAACATAAAAAACCAGTCAATGCAACCACGTAACCAAAACACGTGCATCGTAGTGGCAAAAACAATAGTAAATCAGTCAAAATCACGCGCAACCACGTGAACCAATGAAATCATTACCACATCAAACCATCCATGTTTATCTATATAAGTTTCATATTACTTTTTACAAATTATTACCAACGAATCTTTCAAATGGACTACTGACTAAATTCACCACATTGGGATATACTCGACTTTCGATCTAGGGAAAATCCTCACCTAAGACCAACTCTCATGCATACTCGCTAGAAGGCATGACAGTACGATAAAGTAAAACCCGTTCAGTTCAATTATTCAACTAGTGAACGTCACCTACTCGTCTAGTCTCATATCATCACCTGGTGTCACCAAAATTAAATAATAAGACGGAAATCAAACACGAGTCACATAAAATACCAAAGTATTAAACTACAAACTTTATTATCTTTTGTTGACTCTATGACCCACATATGCCACCTAAGGTTAGGTGTTTTATACACCGCCATCACATATAATATTATCAAAAAACCAAAGTCAGAATATGCCACTCCAATTTCTTAAACATTCCACTATATTCTTTGCATCTAAACAAACCCAAAATAATCATCAATTAAGGGTTTTTAACCATCATATATTCAAAACCCAGAATCAATTCCACCTACTTTCAAGTTTGTGGGTCTTGATCGAGTGTGGGTATTGAATTGGAGCGAGTAATTGTTACTTTATATTGGGTTTTTAGTGGGTTTGGAACTTGCACACCAAGTGTTTGATGAAATGCGTGAATGAAGTTTTTTATCGGATTTAACCCAATTTCAAGTTTGTGATCGTTGATTGAGTGTGTGAGAATCTATTTGCACGTTTTGGATTACTGGGTTGTGTTAATTGGTAGTTTAGATTGTGATATTAGTGGGATTGCAGTTTGCACACCAGGTGTTTGATAAAATGCTTGAATGAAGTTTGTATCCGATTTAAGCCGATTTTAAGTTTGCGGTTCTTGATCGAGTGTGTATCTATCTGCCCGTGTTAGAATTTTGGGTTGTCTTAGTTGGAGAGTATTTGCTAGTTTAGATTGCTGGTTTGATAAATTGCCAGAACGAAGTTTACATCTGATATAAGCTAATAATAATGGGGGAAAGCAGTGGGAAGTATGATGGTGTGGCGACTTCTGCTGAGTTACGGAATACACCGTCTAATATTAGGAGATTAGCTGATGAGATACAGCAGTGTGAGGGGAGACAGAAGTATCTTGCACAGACGAGAAGCCCGTCGGATGGTGGTGATGTTCGGTGGTACTTTTCTAAGATCCCAATGGGGGAAAATGGTGAGTTGTTCACTTGTTTGATTATGATGTTTGACTTCACGCGGTTTTGGTTATATTGTATGAATGTTTTGAGTTATAAATTATAGTCATTCTTTTGGGATTGTGAGTTATTCATTGCAAGCGTCTCTTAGTGTTCTTTCTATTGGTTAGATAGGTTTAGAAACTTTCTATGACTCATAAACACATTATATGGATTCAATTTTCAATGGTGCTCATTTTATTTGTAATTTTTATTCCATTTCTAGAGTACTTGTATATATTAGATACAAAGGGTAGTTTTTACATGAACTTGTCGCGCGGGTTAGTTACGGGTCAAAATTTGAAACGTGCTGGGTCGGGTTGACCTTAACATGAAAACAATAGTATACCATAATAATAATAATCTGAATCTTTGAATAAAGAAAAGTTAACGAGCTTCTATAAGTTAACATTTTTTTCACAGTCCTCTTTAAATCTTAAATATGATATCATGCATAATCAGTTAATCTCTCATGAACGTATCCCTTTCATATTTGTTTACTTAAATTCTATTTTCTTACTTATATACAGAGCTAGCTGCTGCTATCCCACAAACTGAAGTGGTAGGGAAAGGTGATTATTTTCGATTTGGTATGCGGGATTCTCTTGCTATAGAGGCATCGTTCTTGCAGGTCATACCATTTGTTCTCATTTTCTTTTGTATTTAAAATTAGTTGTTGATTTGATATCCATAGTTCATATAAGACTTTTAGGATTACTCAGCATGATGTTGCATATTTGGGATTTTATTCTTCCATGCTTGTTTGATACTAAAATTTGTAAATGAAACATTATTACGTTATTCTATAGGTGGCCAAATGGGCTGGTCTTGCAATTTAATAATGGGTCATAATGGGTGGGCTGTGTTGACCAAAAACATTTTTTTGCTGATAATTTTTATGAATAATTAGTTGGCCATATACTTCTACGCAAAAGTGTGTTATTTTAATATAATTTTGTATTTTGGGCAGTTTGGGAAACTTTTCAATTTTAACCCATTTGACCCATTTCCTTTTAGCTGTTTTCTTGTTTACTCATCTGACTGTTAAATAGATAAACAGAAACCAAGTTGACTCATTCATAAGTAAATGGGCCGAATTGCCACATGTGGATAAGCATTCTATGAAACAAAGCTCAGGGATTTACTGATATGCATACTATTATGTTATACAGAGAGAAGAAGAGTTGCTTTCTAATTGGTGGAGAGAGTATGGTGAATGTAGCATGGGCCCTAAAGGTTCACTTCCTTCAATTTCAGAGTCAAACGATTCACCAAACACTCAATCAAGCAAACTTTATGCAAATGAAGAAGAGAGAGTTGGTGTCCCTGTGAAAGGAGGCTTATATGAGGTGTTGTCTCTTTTCTTCTCTTTTTATGGTTTAAAATACCATCTTGGTTTTAGGCACTTTGGCATAGTTATTGTGATTTTCATTTTGGAGTTGTGTTTTGGTAGTGATTATGTGATATTGAATTATCAGAATCTTTAATAAAATGGGCTATAGGAAATAGTGTCTAGATGTGCCTTTTCCATTTGAAGTCAAAGAAAAGTCCCTTAAGTTAGATTATCAATTTTGTTGTAGCTGGTATGAAACCGAGTATCCAAATCTGATTACTGTCCCCTATACAATCAAGTGATAATTATCAGAATCTGTTTATTCAAACATTAAAAAGTGATCAAGTCACTATAATCAAATAATCATTCATTCCAAAATGGAAATTGAAACACGCGCCCTAGTAATATAGACTTTGGAGAATGTGAAGGTTTCAGATTAAAATATAGTCAGGCTTGTAAACGAACCAAACACACATGAATGGAACATGTTCGTGTTCATTTAATTAAATTTAACAGAACAAGCGATCGAAAGCGGACAATTAAATGAACAGGGCTTTCTTGTTCGTGTTTGTTAAGAAAATGAACATGCTCGCGTTCGTTTATGTTCGTTCATTAATTAATACTATAAACGAACAGTTCATGAATGTAATCGAATGGAAATACCTGAACAAAGATGAACGAGCGTAAGTACATAACTGAGCAACTACCAATTGAAAGTAAGCTGAACATTAACTGTAATGGGTCATATCTTAATTTCATAAACTATACTACATTATGATAGGCCTTAAAAATTAAGTGAATACATAAACGGACGTAAATGAACAAACAAAAACAAACGTCCAAGAACATAAATGAACGAATGAGGCCTGTGTTCACTGTTCATGTCTGTTCGTTTATCAACTAAACGAACTTCCCGCCAAACGGTTCAATGAACTCTTGGTTCATTTACAGGCTTAAATATAATTCATCTATTAATAATAATGATATTGATATATTTATGGGTGCATTTGTTGGCTTTTTAAAAGTCTTATCTTAGTTAAGAAGTTGATTTTGGTGGTATAATGACTTATTTGTTACATGTTACTATTGCAGGTAGACTTATTAAGAAGACATAGTTTTCCAGTTTATTGGAATGGAGATAATCGACGCGTTCTACGAGGCCATTGGTTTGCTCGTAAAGGGACTCTTGATTGGTTTCCACTTCGTGAAGATGTTGCTGAACAGTTGGAGTTTGCTTACCGCAGCCGTGTAAGTGAAGCCGGGCGCGGTTGCCCCAAAATCTTTTTGAATTTTTTTAATAGTGTGATCTAGAAAGCTATACGCATTTTAAATACATTGGATGACTTGTAACTTTTTAGCTTGGTTGTTTAATAGCAAATTACAGATTTTGTGTTTTATGTTTATACGAACTTGCAGTTTCCGTCCTTTAACCAAGGAAATTACAGAAATGATCTTATATTTAAAAGTTCACATTACGTGCTTTCCACTAACTGTTAAAAATTCTGTTGACTTACACAAAATGACTTTTTTGCCCTTTAACTAAAGGAATTTTCACAGTTTTCTGTTGTGAAAAATACACATTTGTGTCTTTTAGTTATTAGGGGGAAATAGTCATTTTGTAAAAAGCTAACAGAAACTTAACAACATTAGTGCAGAGGATAAAGGAGGATTTTTGTAGTTTCTCTAGTTTATGGACGGACCTGCAAGTTGGTATATAGATACAGAAAAAAACTGTAATTTACTCTGTATATAATAAGACAATTTGGTCTGTTAATGATAAAAACATAACAAAAATGGACTAAGTAGATGTGTTGAAATTGCCACAACGTCATGGTTGAATCTCTCATTCAAGGAATCTCAAAAGTTCAATGTTTTAAATTGTACTATTATATTCATATTCTCTTGTTTAATATCAACTTAACATGTATTAAAGCATATTAACTGCAATTGGGTTGCTTTTCTGTGATAGTTGTTGTATTAGGAGCTAATGTGAGCATTTTGGCAGGTTTGGCACCGTAGAACGTTTCAACCATCTGGGTTGTTTGCTGCACGGGTTGATATGCAAGGGTCCAGCCCGGTATGTTTGTGCTTATTTTCAAACTTATATAGTTATTTTTGGGATTTTGGCAAATATCATTTGAGTAACAAATTTGCAATATATTTTTGCTTTTAGGGCGGTTTTGTATTTAAAGTTTTTCTCATCTCTTTTGTCCTTTTTTTGCTGATCTGTCAATCTCTTTTACTCCTATTAATAATAGTTTTAGTGGTATCAATAAAATAGACACACACACACACACACACACCCCTCACATGGAGATTAAACGCACTCACAATACACACATCAACATATAATTTTAATTAATAAATAGGTAAGAATGGCGATTTTCTATTGGAATTAACATTATTATGGTAATACCAAATTGGGTCATATAAAACCTTCCAACTACCAAAACAGGTCTTTCCAAATGACTAATTAAGGCCACATCAGCTTCTTACAAGTCAACAAAATTACCAAAACAGCTAGTCAATTAACTTATGATTACCAACATGAATTGAAAAAAAAGTTAACTACTAAAACGGATCCGAGGTGAAATTATATCTCTCTTTAATATATTTGCTCTTGGGAATTCTAATTATTACTTATTTGTTATAGGGGTTACATGCTCTTTTTACGGGTGAGGATGATACATGGGATGCTTGGCTAAATATTCCCTCATCTGGATTTACTGGCATAGTTAAGTTTGGAGGGACGGGCCTCAAATTAAGACGTGGGTATGCTCCGTCTCATTCACCGAAACCAACCCAGGTACAATGTTATTGGTCAACAAACTTCTTCAATGGTCAAACTTATACGAATCCTGCAGCAATACTCCAGTGCCTTATATTTATTATTTGGTTGGTAACTTGTGTTTATAGGATGAGTTACGGCAACAGAAAGAGGAAGAAATGGATGATTACTGTTCACAGGTAATACTATATATTCTTACATATATATAATAATTCTGACTTCACAAACACAAGTTCTATGTTGCTGTATGTTTGTTAAAGGGGTGGCAAATGGCAATTCGTGTTGGGTTTGAGTTTATATAGCCCTAGTTGAACACTAACCTGGACAGGACCTGCTTAGTCCGATTATCTAAATGCGCCACGGGTTTAAAATAGAGGTGTTAAACATGTTATATACGTGGGTTTGCGGGTCCAACACGCCACGTACGCGAGCACAACACGAACCCCAAAAATTGTGTCAGACATAGGAACCAGAATCCGGCATGAATATTTGCGGTTTGACACAAACATAGCCCGTTTAACCGATTTTTATTGTTATTTTATTATTTTTTTTTTGTATTTTTTCACGAGTTCTAATTTACATTTTAGTTATAGAACCATATGTGAATGTCTCTTTTTAAGCTTTAAGTATTGTCTAAAATACCCAAAATATTGCCATAAAATACTCAAACCTATTTAACTTATGACACAATTTTTTTAAAAAAATAAATAATAAAATTAAAATTAAATGGGTTAAACGGGTCAACCCGCGAACCCACCGGGCTGACACGAACCTGACCTATTTAGTTAAACATGTTCAGCCTAAAACTGACCCGAAACCATCTATACTAAACTCAACCCGTGAATTTTGTGTTATGTTCATGTGAGAAATTGACATCCATAGTTTTAAACATGTTGGCAGGTAAATGTGTCGGTTAGGTCAACTTGTACCCAACCTGTTTATCGGACAGGTTAGCCGTGGGCCTCTGTCGGTTCGTTTGCAACCCAAACCCAATTAGCCCCAACCCTGTGGCCCATTTAATTTGTTGCTCATTGTTGAGACGTCATAAATGTATGGAATTATTAGCTCTAAAGACCCGCATGAATTAAAATTCCTTTGGTGTTCAAATTGCTAACAGGTTCCGGTTCGACATCTAGTCTTCATGGTTCACGGTATCGGTCAAAGATTGCAGAAAGCAAATTTGGTTGATGATGTTGGAACTTTTCGCCTAGTCACACAAAATCTTGCTGATCTGCACCTCACATCTTACCAACGTGGAACTCAAAGAGTTCTCTATATTCCATGTCAGGTAATAATCATGTTAATTGTTATAAACTAGAGCTGGCTATATCAACCCATTTACATAGGGCTATTGTTTGTAAGACCACACAATTATTATACCCCTTTCATTGAAAACATCCTTACCCGTTTTGACCCCTTATTTGAACAGCCTGTTTCACCACCTCTAATCTTATTATTTCATTGTTATCCTTGATGTGATTGGTATTTTTGTATTGCCAGTGGAGGAAAGACTTAAAACTAAGTGGTGAAGCTGCTGTAGAAAAATGCACATTGCCAGGTGTACGCGGGTTGAGAGTAACATTAAGTGCAACTGTTCACGATGTATTATACTACATGAGTCCAATATACTGCCAGGATATCATTGACTCGGTATGTCTGATCAGTATTATAATTGTATTTAGTTTTTTGATAATATAGATTTGGAGCTTGAAAATTACTTGTAAGTTTATGTTTTATTCTTGAGGTAGTTGGTTACAATTTAGATTAATTTCTCTTGAACTTTTCAGGTTTCCAACCAATTAAACCGGTTATATATGAAGTTTCTTAAGAGGAATCCGGGTTATGATGGAAAGGTACACAAATTTGGACCAATTTTATAGGTAAATAGGTCAAATTTGGTATTAATGTATTATACTAGGGAAAAATTTTAAAAATCCCTAAAAGTTTTTTTGTGAATTCACACATCAGTCCTACTTTCATGGTTAAGTTCCTAAACTTAAAACTTAAAAAAATCAGATAAAATGGAAATGACTAAAATCTCAAAAAAGTGTATCTAAACTGCATACAACGTTTTGGATAGTTTTATGAGCTTGTTTTATAAATGATCACAAGTTGAGCTTCACGTATTGAGCTCAAGCTAGCTTGCCAGCCTAAACGAGCCTATTATATATATATCAATCAATCAATCAATCATACCCAGTGAAGTCCCACCAACATCAAAGCTATAAGTAGGGTCTGGGGAGGGTGGGATGTAGGCACACCGTACCTCTATCCAAAGGGATAAAGAGGTGGCTTCCAGAGAGACCCTCAACTCTAAAGTACATATGTTTTTGGAGCAATACAAAGGAAATCAAAGTGCAACAATAATATATAAATATTAATAATACTAATAATAATAATAGTAATAATAATAATAATAATTCAAATACTATATATATGTAAAGAGAATATCATTCTGGTGTGTGACCAAAAAAAGGGAAACATATATAATTTATTTACTATATTAATAACATGTTACATAGTAATTATTATTATTATTATTATTATTATTATTATTATTATTATTATTATTATTATTATTATTATTATACGTAAAATGGATAAAATAATTATGTGTCATGTTACATATAAAAATTATATCAAAATATATACAAAAAAATAATTAAAACATATATAAATAATTAAGAAATTATAAGCGAGCTTAACTTGAGCTGAGCTGAGCAGAGCTCGAGCTTTAAAAAGTACTCGCGGTCCAACCTGATTTTTTTAAATAAAGCTCAAAACAAGCCGAGCTCGAGCTCAAGCTCTCCTAAGTTAAACGAGCTAAGCTAGAGCTTGGGTTCAGCTCGACTTGTGTGCACCCCTAGTTTTGACCCGTTAGGCTTGCTATTTTCGTTTGTGCAGGTTTCCTTATATGGTCATTCTCTAGGAAGTGTACTCTCATATGACATACTTTGTCACCAAGAAACTTTATCTTCCCCTTTCCCAATGGAGTGGATGTACAAAGATGAACCCCATGAAATATCTCCCGAGTCTAATTCTTCCGTAAGTTCTCAAAACCAAGATTTAATCACAAATAACGTGGGTACGGATATGATAGCTTCACCTGTGGAGGGCATAAATGGAAATTTGTCAATACCAACGGATACTGAGAAACAAGATAGTCCGGTTTTAGATGAATTTATAATCAATTCCGAGAATGATGATGTGTCAACAAGCAATTCTAGTCAAGTTAATGAGGAGGTTAACGAGAATGATGAAAGCGTAGTAATCAAGTCATTGAAGGAAGAGGTTATAAAGTTCAACACTGCTATTTTTAGTATTTATATCAGGCTTGTAAACGAACAGAGCGTTCAGTGAACTGCTGGGCAAAATCTTCGTTTATGTTTGTTTACGGACATGAACACAGTTTTTTGTTCATTTAGTTGAACTAACGAACAGATTGATGTTCGTTCGGATATGTTTGTTCATTTGTTTATGTTTGTAAACCGTTCATTAATACTATTTACAAACGAACATAAACAAACAAGAACAAGAAAACCTTTTACGTTGTTCGTTAAATTTTTCTGTTAACGTTAAACGAACACGAACATATCCCGTGTGTGTTTGTTTACAGGCAAATTAGTGAGTATATAAGTGGTTGATGGTTCTATCTTTAATTCTGATTGTTAGTGTTTTTGATCTTGCAGATCGATTGTTTACAAGCTAGAATCAAAGAATTAGAATCACAAGTAGCTGAAGGTACCATCTTGCAACCTGTAAATAATACCATCCATTGATGTGCTTTTTGATGGTCTAATATATCATGTTAATTTGGTTTCATGTGAGATTGAAATTGTGTTTACTGTGTATAACAGTTAATAATAAGCAGGATACTTCAACCGCAAGAAACGAAGACGTGCCCGAGAGTTCTCCATCCTCAAAAAATGATTCTATGAAGAGTTACACCCCTTATATAAAGTACACCAAGCTAATGTTCAAGGTAACGTTTATTTATGTTTCTAAATGTCTTTCTATATTAAGTGCATTTAAAATATCTTTTTTGCCCTTAATGATAAAGACAAAAGATGTTAAAAAATGTAGCAATATTATATATTATATAAAGTAAAGAGTGAGTCCCCTTTATTTTAAGTTTGATTTAAAAACTGATTTTTTTCATTTTAGCATAAGGGCATTGTGGTCATTTTAAAAAAAAATGAAATAGAAGTTTACCTCCATCCACTCCAATGACCATTTGTGTTATGTTTGAGTGAACGATAAGGACTGCCAGTGTAATTGTAGAAACATGGGGACTAAACATTCAATATAGGCAAACTAAAAGGGCCATCTGTGTAATTAAATCTAAATAAAAAAATCTTGCTTTTGATACTTATCCTGCTTTATATTCATGCCAGGTGGACACATTTTTTGCAGTTGGGTCTCCACTTGGTGTATTTCTTGCTCTTCGCAATGTCCGAATTGGAATCGGTAATAATTATTCTGTTATCCTGAAAGAGTATTAACATCGAGTAAACCAAATTTAGTGTTATTGTTTCCAAATCTTCCAACTTTTAATAATAAGCACATGGGTCTTTTAGCATTTTATATGGCATTTAAAGGTCTCACTTCATCTGAACTACCAAACTCTTTTCACTGAATCTTTACACACTTTTACAAAGTAATATATCATAAATGTTATTAATGTGCATCCTTACTGCAATGGACTTTATGCATATTTGATGCATGGTTATAATTTGATGCAGGTTATAAAATTTTTTAGTTGATACTTTACTCTTAAATTTTTATTTTATTTTTAATATTCTTCAGGAAAAGGAAAAGATTATTGGGAAGATGAAAATATAATTGAAGAAATGCCATGTTGTCGTCAAATGTTCAATGTTTTTCATCCTTATGATCCAGTGGCATACAGGTATCTCTCAGCCCTTTTCTTATCTTTCTCTTTATATATAATAAAACAAATAAGCATTACTATTTATATTTATTTCTGGTATACTAATATGACAATTTCTGGTTTGTGTTATTTTTTATAAGTCAAAAGTAGGCCAAATTTAACTTCGTTTAGGGTCACTAGTTACAGTATTATAATACCTATTGATGCTCACATGTAATCTTTTTCATATAGTTTATACTGTATCAAATTAATTATGTTGACACTGGCATTAAAACTGGTCTTTTGCTCAGAGTTGAACCACTTGTTTGTAAAGAGTATATAGACAGACGTCCCGTCATTATTCCTTATCACAGAGGTGGAAAGAGGCTGCATGTCGGATACCAGGTAAACACACTACACGTATACTTATCAACACACCTATTTGGATTGTATTGTCTTAAAACGGTTTAAAGGTCAAACAAAGAAAGTGTTACCTGGTCAACCGACCAATTTTGACCTGTTATGTGACGGTGCAGGAATTTGTAGAAGGAGTTGCATTACGCACTCAAGTGGTGGCTGATCAAATGAGCTTGGCAAAGGTGGTTGTCACCAGTTGGTCTCAATGCCGTTCATTATATTTTGTTTCTGTTGTATAAAATATGATTTAAATGGGGTTTACTTTTTTTAGGTTAAAGTACTCACAATATGTCAATCAAAGGACAATGATGATCACGAAGGTGCATATGATATTTTTAGTGTTATGAAAGCGCAAATATGATATCATGAAATTTTGAAGATTATATATGTGATTTAACTTTTATAAAGTTAATTACTTGTATGTTTTTGTTTTGCAGAAACGTCAGAAGAACCGAATGAAACTGAGAGATCGTATGGTTCAATAATGTTGGAGAGGTTGACCGGGAGTCAAGATGGACGAATTGATCATGTACTTCAAGTACGTATTTTTAACTAAATTTGGTCAATTTCATTTGTAGCTGAAAATACGTTTACTTTTTTAAACTTCATGAAATTGTGATAATGCAGGATAAAACATTTGAGCATCAATACATATCAGCTGTCGGAGCACATACGTAAGTATCTATTAGCCGTATCATACATTTGAGATAACATATATGTTTTTAAGCTTGTTGAAACTTATGTTAATAACATAGAGGTGGCGATTTCGACCCATATAGTTGCGAGTAGGTTACATACTATCTTAAATGGGCCAAAAAATAATTAAGCTAAAAGGGGAAAAAAAGTCAATAATCTATGCATATAAGTTGACAATATTACTTCATCATCATCATCATCATCATTATCATCGTACTCAGTAGATCCCGCCAATAGCAAAGCTATGGTAGGGTCCAAGGAGGGTAAGATGTAAACAGCCTTACCTCTACCCCATAGGGATAGAGAGGCTGCTTCCGGTGAGACCCCCGGCTCGATAGCGGTTTTGCATCAACCCTTAGACATAAGTAACATAGCACTCAATCATCGGGACATCGGCTGATTGGTGCATGACTGCATATATCCTTGTCTTTCGGCTATCAACGCCACCACATGATGCCTAATTAACCTTCTGCCGCTTTTAACGTTATTTTCACGAGATTAGTAAAATAACGTCAAAATTAGTGCAATTTCACTTTTGCCCACCCGAGGGTTTACACATATATACATTATATGCGCGCACCGCAAGCAAGGCGTAAGCTGACAATATTACAATTTCCTAAATTGTTTTCATTCAAAGTTTTAAATTATTATTGCAACAATATTGTTTTTGTAATCCTAATACTGCTCCAAAGGTGTTTGCGGGTCAACCCAGCCTGATCTGTCCAGCTTTGATCCACACTAAAAAATGATCCATTATAATTAGTGGTGTAAACAAGCTCGAGCTTGGCTCATGAGTAGTTTTTCAAGCTCGGGCTTGGCTCATTTTCTATTTATTACTTTGTTATATACGTTTAGAGTTATTTTTCATATGTATTTTAATTACAATTTTTATGTAACAAGATATATATTATTTAGCTACTTCTATCATAATTTTATATATAATAGTATTATATAAATAATATATTAAATATTTTATAGAGAAGTTATATAAATAATAGGCTCGTTTAGGCTCACAAGCTAGCTTGGGCTCGTTTTTTAAACAAGCTTATTTTTAGGTTTGGCTCGTTTAAGCTTGGCTTGATTCAAGCTTTTAGCGATCACATCTCGAGTGACTTGACTCGTTTAAACAGTTCTCATTATTTTTAATGATCATTATTACATGATCGCTTTCAAAACACATGTTCAGTGTCATCTAAGCTTTAAAAAATTCTTCACTTTCTTCCTTTGTTTTGCAGAAAATACTGGAGAGACCGTGATACTGCACTATTCATATTAAAACATTTGTATCGTGATATACCAAAAAAGCCCAAAAGACCCTCGGAAGACACTTCAAATGAAGATAACGAAGACTTGGAAGAAATGTTTGATGAAGAACAGGTTCCTTTAACTTTCGCCAGTCAAAAATTTCTGAAACAACTCTCGGTTGGAGTCAAAAAGTTGGCAAGCCAGTGAAATCATGCCCGATTTTCCTCTTGATCTGTACATAATGTAAACACAGGTAAATAGTAGAAAAAAGTTATCTGACTAGCCCGTTTATATGAAAATAGGATTATTTTGGCTTTATTATAACGCTAATGGGTCGAACGGGTCAAATTTAAAACGGTTGAAAGTAGCCCAAGAGTTACCATATTGTTTTAGTAAATTTAGGATTTGATCACTATGGTAATTATGGTTTTTTTATTATCTATATACCATATCGATTATATGTAAAATTAAACAAAAAAGGGTCAAAGAATTTTTACGGGTCAAACAACCCGACTTGACCCGTCTTATAGTTTACTTGTTTTGACCCATCGGTTATTACTTATCAGGTATACTTGTTATTTTGTTAAAAATTACATTTTGGAATTTTTAAATTCATTATTTACTGTATTTATTTCTCTATATTTCTATATCTCAAGAAAAGATATTTTAAAATTACGGTTCGGGTAAATGGATAAGTATATGTTTCGGGCAATCGGGCCCCGGATATTACCTGATACAATACTCGTTCCATGCCTGCGAATGCTTTCTAAAGTAAACCCGTACCAAGTCCCATACGCGAACACTCGTCCTAAATGTTTCGGGTTTTTTTTACCGGGTTCGGGTTTCTTTGCCATTCCTACTGTTACAACTTTTTTAGTTTTTCAGTCTCATTTTCTTTTTAATTCATTTCGTTTTGTCTTTTTTTTTTTTTTTTTTTTTTGTATACAGGTGCAGAAACTTTAAATTTTGCTGGAAATATAATGCAGGATGTTGTAGTTACCTTAAGTTGCAAATAACTTCCTCTTAATTGTAATCATGTTGTACCTTGTGCTAGAAAAATTGTACAATATGTAAGGGTGAATGGACGAGTAGAACACGTAGTGTGCGATTTGAAACATAGTGCTTGAGTGGTCGTATATAACAACTTATAGCCTTGAGAAACATGCATGATCTTTGAACCAAATGCCAAAAGATAGAGATGACTAAGTTCATATTCCGATTTCAATAATTTCTAGCGAATTGCAATGAACAAAAACATACAAGTGTTAAGTTCATTGTCGAGTTTATATCTTGTGTGCGGCACACAGTTTGGGAAGGTCGTAAATGGATACAGTCGTCCCCTTGGGGGCTCTGTTTTCCTCTTTACTATTTAAAGGCGAGAAATCGAGCATATGTTCGGCCATCTTTAATCCACCCCTGATCATCATCAAAGCCGGAACCACCCGGCACAGGCCTGACATCCTCATAGGCTCGAATTTTTATTATTTTTTAAATTATATATTTTTTTGAAAAAAAAATGTGTATTCTTAATGTTTAAGTCCAATTACTCAACTAATTTAATGCACACTTTTTTGTATCCATTGGCCCCGAAATTTTTTTTACGATTCTTGAAGACGGACTTGGTCATCAACAATCGCTACTAATGCGCTACGCCATCTCAGTTGCCACCATTAACCCTATGTATGTGTTACCCGCCTAACCTCACCTATCCTGACCAGATAAACCCCACACCCTCTCATGGCCTCTCTCTTCAATGAGGTTTATCAATGGTAGTTTGAAAGATTAGTTTGTGATTATTAAGTTTATTTGTTTAAATTCGACGAATAAGATTGTTTTTGTCGTCGTTTTTACAACCAGATTGGTGGTTTAGATTAGTTCGACGGAGAAATGAGCATCGACTGGCTGAATTTCTAGTTTTTAAAAACATTTTATCTTCTTTCATTCAAAATTTCATCTTAATAAGTCATTATAGCTTGAGATTACATATTTTATTTAGCTTTATTGGATTTTAATTGATTTTATTGAATAATATTTGCCAATAATAATCTATATTCATTTTATTGTCACAGGCGGTCTCAAAGTTAAAAAAGTTGGCCGCCAATGGTCCTTCATTAAAAAGGACTTAACAACATTATACTTCTTTCCAAATTTTATACTAATGTTTTAGGGATTTTGATCGGAAGGAGGATACGGGTCGATTGATATAAAACTTAGCTCGAAACGGTGATCCAAAACGATGAAACAATGCTTCAAGTCAGACATTTGATAAAAAAACCGTCTTGATTTGTGTTAATTATAAGTTCAAAAACATAAAGTATGTTAATAATATACTAATATATTATTTAGAACAACATCGGATTAGTGAACTAATAAGACGATCAGTTCGCTGCCTAGTTCGATTCTCAATATATTTTCTCTTATGAAGAAGCAATGGGAAGGTTTGAAAAAGTTTTGGGTAATTGCAAGATAAGAAAGAAAAGAGTTTGGTCCAAATGATTTATTTATTGTAACAAGGTTAGGTTAAAACCTAAATTCTTTTTGGTAGGGGATGTTGATTGATATCAAAATTTAAATGTAATTTGTAATTGCTTGTTGGAAACCATTAAAAGTTGGGTGGGTGGTAGTGATTTATAGAAGTAGTAAAAGTTTAGTGTGAAAATGAAAGTTAATTAAATTTCACGGCCAAATAATTAATGTGGTGGGCTTCATGGAATCATTATTGGAAAACTGGACTTTCACCGACGAAAATCTATCGGTGAAAGTTTGAGTGTTTACTTGCTACTAACCAACGGCTATTTTTCTGTCAAAGTTTGAGTTGCCACAGATAACCCGTTAGTAATATTTAAAAATTTTAAAAATGAATTAATATTTTTAAATATCTAGTAATAATAATAAATTTCCAGCAATAAAAATTTTAAATATGAAGTAAATATAATTTGTATATTTGTTTGTAAATACAAACAAATATGCAAATTATATGGAAACACTTACTCGAAATCTTACTTATTAGATTTCATTGTGGAAGACATAATTTTTTTTGAACAATTCGCCATGATATATCTGATCCATGCATAATATCATAAAAATTGGATACAAATTTTTTACTGCTACTTAGTATTGGCAATAAACAAATATGCAAATTATATTTAATTCCCGGCATATGATTGCAAATTAAAAAAGTGCAATATACATTATACAATGTCAACCAATCTACATTATCCCATATTTAGCACATCTTTGTGCCAATAGACTCTCGAGTATAATAACTTCGGTAATCCTGATTTGAATCGAAAACAATTTTTCAAGTTATTTTCGAATAAGCAAATAAGTATTTTTTTAACTCAATGCCAAACATACTCTTACCTCTGCCACACATGCCCTATGTCTTTAATTGCACGGTATTTAAAAGTCTTCTTCGAAGAAAGCTCAATGAGAAGTTAACTTTTGTCGAGTGGGACGATGGCACTTCCCCCGGTTTTGTCATCTTACCTAAACCTGCCATTTTCTATTTCGTTTTCGCATTCGTTGTAAACAAGAACATAAAGTAATGATCGATTTGAAAGAGGCGTAGTTTGTAATTACATAATGAATGCATATCAAATGTATAATGATATGTTTAAAGGTTTATTTTTGTTAAACAAAGATTGAAATTATAAGACACATTTTAACCTCTAAATCATCTACACAACCCAAGCTTTGTATGGGTCCAAAATCATGTTGGACATGTTCTGGGTTACCAGATGAAATTCAATCATAATCCGAAAAAAGAGATGAGGGAGTAAGGGAATTGGACGTATAGAGATTCAAAAAAGAATCGACCTAATCTAAATCATAATCTATATGGAATTTTAAAAGATGTTTCAGGTTGGGCTCGGAGATTTTTTTTTCACCTATCGTGGGTTTTTTAAATACCCGGTTCCGGGTATGGAACCAGGTACGGGTATGACCGGGTATTGGCAATACAGGGGTTGGGTTCGGGCCCAGGTATTGTCTCTAACAACCATACCCTAAGTATCTGGTTCGGGTCGGATATAGAACCGAGTATTTGAATACCCTATTTCCGGTATGGAACAAAACCCTATTTTCAGGCTTTCCGGGTATAAATTAGATTTTTTAAGGGGTTGCACTTTTTAGTGGTATTTTTCGGGTAAAGATCGGGTATTTGAAAAACCCGATTTCGGGTATTGGAAAAACGGGGTTCCGGTTTTTGGTAAACCATGTACAAACTGGGTCCGGTTCGGTTACATGTTTTGGTACGGAAATGCATACCCTATCTGTACCCTACCGGTAGGGTCGGGTACGGGTTCGAGGTATTAAAAACCCAAGTATAAAAAAACCAGTTCCAGGTTTTCTTTTCGAGTCCGGTTCTGGGTTCAGGTTTTTCGTGCACCTCTATGGTGGGTTTCCCTTTGTTGATGGAATGGAAATGATTGGGTGGGTTAGTGGCCTATCATCGATCCAAATGGTTGTTAAAAATGAATTGGAGTTGAGATGTATATTGTTGGATTACTAAGATCAATTAGGTGTGAATTCAAGTTTAAAGCCAACACTTGCTTCTTACCTCCCTCTATAAATACACATCAAACAATACAGCCTTTCACTCAAGAATTCAAGGATCAAGTATGGTATCTTAGAAGTTGAACTTTGTGTTGGTAACGACCATCGCAATTGCATATACACATTTTCCCACAACGATGGCGGCTACAGCCTGGGTAGTCGGCGGTATTTATGGGTGGGCTATACCTCCGAGGCCTAATTATTATGAACAATGGTCGAAAGGAAAGAAATTTGTCCCAAACGATAGCTTATGGTTTGTCTTTGAACTCCATAAACATATCGTCTCGGATGCAACAAAGGAGATATACGATACATGCAACACCTCAAGCATCGAGTTCCTCATGGACCTGGGTCCGTTTATAAACATATTAGATGAACCAAAAATTCACTATTATGTTTGCAAATATCATTGTAAACAAGGCCTTAAATTAGCCGTCGATATGAGAAACTCATGGCCATAATTTTATAACTGTTATATGTTTTATAGTTCTTTTTATTATTAATTATTGGAGTATATGTAACATCCGAAAATTTATAATGAATAATAATGAGTATTATTATAAATTTATGGATTTATTATCTATTTAAAATAATAATAATAAATATTTATATGGACTAATTATAGTTGGGCTCTAAAGGTTTAATGGACTCACCAGGAAGACGTGCTTCGGTAGAGATAGGCATGTTCAAAACGGTTTGGGACTAGGAACCGGAACCGGTTCCTAACCGGTCCCTATATTCAAAACCCCCTTTTAAACCGGTTCCAGGCTCGAACCGGTTAGGGAACCGAACCGGTTCTCCCACCCTCGGACCCCTAACCTATCTAACCGGTTCTTACCGGTTCCTAACCCGGTTCCTGTACCGTAACCGATTCCAACCGGTTACAGTGTAAAAATTTTATTTTTTTTTTCGTTTTTCGTTTGCGATTTGGATTCTAAACTACGATTCGTATTTGTATAACATGAAAAATAAAAAAAACAATTAACATAAACATAAACAATTAACTGTATTGTGGTTGAAGCGTATCTCGAATCATGGCGGTTAAGCGAGGGTTGTCGAAGTGGCTAAACGGCAAAGCTTCTTGAATCACAAACTTCGCCATACGATCTTGAACTCGATCAATTTGGTATGTAAATATTCCGCCTTCACTATCCATTTGCGTTTGTTGCGAATCGACGTTCTTTTTCAACGCCTTGCAATACGGTTTTTCGATGTGTTTCTTCAAATTTGAATTCGAAAGTGGGTTTAAATAAATCCCACAAAACTTGCACCGAGCCTTCAATGAATGGTCATCACTCAATTCAACCAAATCCCAATTGCACCAAATCTCTTGATTACGATTATGAGGTACAATACGAACGAAACTTGGTTCGGCGTTGGAACCTTGACCAACCGATGATTGTGAGGCAGCCATAACAACAAATATGAATATAGAAGAAGAGAAAACAAGAGATTATAGAACTCATAACGTTGTAATAGCGTTTTTTTGTATTTTTTTGCGTTCGGGTTTGCGTTTTGAGTGTTGTGATGAACCCATGACACCAAATACCTATTTATACTAGTAGTGGGGTGCTTGGGGGAGCCAAAAAACGGCTATTTTTGACCCCAACGGTCAAAAAACGGCCAAAAAAAAACGATTTCCAACGGCTATATTCGATCCAACGGCTAGAACCGGTTAGGAACCGGTTCCGGATGGTTCGGTTCCAGAACCGGTTCCGGTTCCTACCCGCCCCCACTCAGAAATGCAAGAACCGGTCACGGATCATCGGGTTGAATCAGATAGGGTCCGGTTCCTACAAAAAACGGGTAGGAACCGGTTCGGGTCCACCGGTTCGGTTCCAGGAACCGGTTTCGTTGAACATCTCTAGGTAGAGGTGCACAAAAAGCCCGAGCTCAGAACCGGACCTGAAAAAATACTTGGAACCAGTTTTTTTTATACCTGGGCTTTAAATACTCGAACCCGTACCCGACCCTACCCGTATGGTACGTATAGGGCATGCATTTTAGTACTAAAACCCATACCCGAACCGGACCCGATTTGTACCCGGTAATACCCGAAACCCGAACCGGTTCCATACCTGAAACCGGTTTTTTCCAATACCCGAAATTGGATTTTTCAAATACCCGATCTATACCCGAAATTACCCAAAAATAACTGGAAAATACCCGAAAAATACCCCAAAAATTGCAACTTGTAAAAAAATTCAATCTATACTCGAAAAATACCCCGAAAAAATCCAAATGTTTTTTCAATACCCGGAGCCGGAAATAGGGTATTCAAATACTCAGTTTTAGAACGTGATACATAGGGTATGGTTTTTAAAGGAAACACCCGGACCCGACCGGGTATTGCTAATACCCGATTTTCCAATACCCAATCATACCCGAACCCGGGTTTTTCTAATACCCGATTTGTACACCTCTACTAATATGGACTAATTATAGTTGGCCTATAAATGTTTAATGGACTCACAACGAAGACGGGCTTGAGGAGGGAATGGGCTTGGGGTCTATGGGTATAAATACCCTAAAACCCCAACAGGGCGAACACCCTCATTCAATCCATAATCTTTCACGCTAAAAAAACACACACATATAATCTTATCCTTTCCTTCATTTCGGGTTTCAACAAAAGATTCAAGACTCGTTTTGTAATCTTTAAACGTCTAACAAGAAAGCATCAAGTGTAAGCTTGGTTTAAGACTAGGTTCGAATCGGATCTCGTTTAAATGTACGTTTTAAATAAAGGTGATTCATTTATGGTTAGTTGGACATGAAAATTTAGTATACTTTTAGATCAGGTTAAAATGACTAGGAAAGTCGCAAACTTGGTCCTTCAAAGGAATTGGAGTTGGACCTATTGTTTGATCTAGCATCCGATTTAATAATAATAATAATAATAACCTAAAAAAAACCCAAAAAAAAACCCGAAAAACCCTGTCATATAACCTGACTATACCCGGAATCGATTCCTACCCAACCCGGTTTAAATTATGTTGACCATACCCGGTACCGGTTCATGAAAATACCCGGTTTGTGCACGTCTACAACTACAAGCAAGTTCCTGCAAGCCCATTTAAACAGGGGACACCAAAGTGGGCCTGTGCACATAGTTCTAGTGGTTGTTTGGGCCTAGTCTAAATCAATAAAGAGTCCAGTTGGTTATATAAAGTGTTAATGCCTGACCCAGATTAACTTAATGAAACAAACCGATTTCCGTTAGCCCCTGTTAACAAACCTCGTTAACTCCTATGAAGTTAAAGCAAGCTAGTTAGCACCATTAATAAGATAAAGTCAGTTAGTTACCCCAATTAGTTATAATAGACTAATGTTAGCAAGAAAAAACTTAACTTGATCTTATTCAATCTGGTCGGTTAACTACGCTAACTAAGCTAACCTTGTTAACTATAATTAACTAAGCTAACCAACCATGTTAATTAAGATAGTTTTGTTAGAGCAGTTAATTAATGCCTATGTGTTTAACAGTTAGCCGTGTCTAGTTGAAGAAGAGAATTACTATTAATTCAGGAAGCAACAGGATTAAGGTGAGTTCTAGTCCCTCTTTACCTTTAAATGATTTTGAGGTTGTATGCATACTCGTATGTGAAAGGATTGATATGCGAATTATTAATGTATATCTAGTAAGAATGTGTTTATATATTATTTTATTATATTCTTATGTTGGTTGATAGAACAAAAAGAATTAGAGAGCAAACCCTTCTAACACCTGTGTAGAATGTTTGTATGAATGTAAATGTGTATGATTGATACGTATAGAAGTATGAGTACGTGTTCATGTGTAGAGCCTTCAGGCCTCATACATGCACGAGAAGTAAGGATGGAAAATCCCACTAACTTCGAATGGCCATGTTTGAACAAGCATAGACGGCTCGGTTATGAGCAAGCATGTATGAATCTAGTTATGGATTGATTGATTGATAGTCCGACAGAGAAATAAGAAAAGAATAAACGAGTAATGAAAAGCTATGTATGAATGTTTAAAAGGTGTGATTTTATTATAAATCGTATTTTAATAAAAAAGTATAAAACGAACAAGAACCTAATGTTTACGTAAACTAGAACTGACTCAGCGTGTAATTGACTTTTAGTATGCATGCATGTATTGTAGATGACGTGGCGAGCTTGGAGTGCGTGCGAGGTTATCCACATTAAAAATTAGTTAGAAAAAGAAGATAAATATAAGTTTTAGTTTCCACTGCAAGTTGTATGTGTTTCCGCTGCATTAATCTGAGTTCATGAGTAAATCCAACACTAAGTAGGTCGCCCGGGTTTGCAGCCTTACATTATACTTCTTTATTGTTTTTCTATTAAGTAAGAAATAGTCAAATCTAGCCTAAGTATTTCCAAAAGAGCATCCTCATTGTTAAGATCGTTAAGAAGTGGACAGAGACGTGGAGAGGGCGTGACACAAAAGGGGATAGATTGAACTGTTGACACTCACCGTTCTCGATTAAAATCAAATAAAACATTGTTTGTGTTCGCTCGTGTTCATGAACCGTTCACGGACAAGTTTATTTCCATAATGAACGAACACGAAAAAAAATTTCGTTCGGTTGTTCGTGAATCATCCGCTTGTCCGATAAAAACGTAACGGACAAACATGACAACGCCTTGTTCGATTCGGTTTAGTTCATTTACAGGCCTAGAGAGAGAATCAGAAAATTGCATGTATAAAAATTTTACAAAGAATCGACCTGATCTAAATCATAATCTACATGGGATTTTCCAAAATATTGATTGAAAGTCGACCCCAAGGAATCAAAGAATTAAAGATGAGTTTACAAAGATTTATTTTATATTTATATAAAGAAAAGGGTCGCATTTATTCGCTTGACCACTGAAACCATGTTATCAATGTTAGAAGGAAAGCGAGAGATGCGAATCATCCTCTAATCGTGTAACATTCATCAATTTCGAACACGAAACTCGACCTGGTTTTGAACTTTGGATGACGAATTTTATTTATCAAAGTGGATATAGAGTTTCTTAAAGATTTTTGATAAAAATGTAAAATTTCAATAAAATCTTATTAAATATTATAATGCATTATTGCTTCAAGTTTGTGCCTCCATCAAGTTAAATCGACATGTTTTTAAATTACTTCCTTCATATATCTCATTTGTTTCTATGTTTATGAAAAAAAGAAAAGTTAGTTTTCAAGTAAGTTTAAGGGTTGTTACACTCTTTGGTCAAAGTCTAGGGAGCAAAAATGAAATACTTAATTTAAATTATGTGTTATCACTCCATCTTGGCTCCTGTTTTCCCGGCTCCTTTCCGACCACCGCCCCGTCTTTTCCGGGGAGCATTTATCACGAAATTTTATGCCAAAAACTGATCAGTTATTCCCCAAATTGACTCGCGATCTTTGACCAAGATATAAGCGTTTGTTAGCTGTCAAAAATCGTTTATTTAGAGAATTTATCATCGACCAAAAATCACGAAGTTGCCATATATGGAATACGCGTTGTTGACAATATATTAACCAACCCTCACCCTTGTTTCAGACACACCCAACTCGCATACCCTTCCCCTCACTTGAAATCATATCTCCTTTATTAACTTTTGTCGCTTTGTTTCTGAAGAGGTAGGTCCCAGCAGAGCCCAGTTGGTCCCGCAAGACTCACCTTCAACAGGGACGTTTGCGCAAAGGCCATCTACTCCCGCAGGACCCACCATGCTCAGAGAACCTTACGCGCAGTACGCAAGCTGTACACGCAGGGAAAGCCTCCCAATGGTAAAGTACCCCGCCTGTTCCCGTAGTTGCGGATACAAGCCATCAGGGAAGGCTACCCGCAGACAGCAGGGCTACACGCACAAGACAATAGCTACTTCAGTAGTCACATGAAGGAATGAGCAAGGCGGGAACAATCCCGCCAAAATGAGCCAGTCCGTATGATTCTGAAAGATCTTTTGTACTATACCTACCAAGGTATGGATAGGACAGACAATCTGACCAGAACAGCCCATGAGCCAATCACAGGGTGACAGCTCACCGACAACAGTACGAGGAGGAGCACCCTCTAGTATTGTTTGTCACTATTAGCCGCTGCCTACTCACCAACTCTTACTGAGGGGCGTGCGCAGCCTACAGTTGGTAGAATAGTGTTACTGTTAGGCTGTAACCTATTCACCAACCAGCATGGCCTGCGTATAATCCACAGTAGGTGGGACGTGCATAATCTACAGTTGGTGGAATAGTGCAGCCGACTTTGTTACTGTTGGCCGTAACCTATCCACCAACCAGTATGGCCTGTGCATAATCCACTGTTGGTAGAACAGGAATACTATTCAGCTGGCTGTACCTTCTAGGAAACCTACCTTCGGCTATAAATACTCCAACATCTTGGAATGGTAAGATCATCTGCTATCCTGTTATCTAGCAATCTCTTAATATACACTTATATTCAGAGCAATCTAGTCTGATTCTCACGCCGGAGGGTGGTCACAAGGAGGAACCCCCCCCCCCCTTCTCAGTGACGAGCTTACGGTGTTTGTTTTACAGGTCCCCTGAAGAACAACCGTCTCTGTTGGACCTCATTCTCGTGGGAAACATTACTTAACCCCCAGATTATCTATAATCTGCACCGGGTCACTTAGTGTTTCTTCAGTTTCGTTCCAAGTACTTTTCGGAGTAAGTTTCTATACCAATAGTTTTCATTTTGATTTTTGAAATGAAACAAGGTGCGGGTTCATGTGTTGTTTCTAATAATGGATAAGAATTGGGACAAAGGAAATGGTCTCCGTTTATTTTAGAACCCCATCTTTCATATCTAAACCAAGTAATTTAATACTATTTGTTTGAAATGCCTACGATATATCAACCAAGAACACAACAAAATGTTTTCCTTAATATACACACACATACATATATATATATATATATATATATATATATATATATATATATATATATATTATAGAGTTTTCTTTAGATATCTTTGTATACATATGTATATATATATTATAGAGTTTTCTTTAGATATCTTGGCCAAGCGATTAAATGTTAAATGAGTTGTTAATTTTATAAAGGAAATGATGTGCTTATTATTATTATAAAGGTATATTATTATTATTATTATTATTATTATTATTCATCGTCACTGCTTTAATTAATATTATTGGATATTTTCTATAAACTTATAGTCTGTAACCTACTTAATATATATATATATATATATATATATATATATATATATATAATTGATGCACTTGATTTATATATTTTCTTAACGTGAATTCTATGAGCACAACAAACAAACTAGTGGCTTGAAACAAGAAGTATGTTACTAAACATCATTTTTAAAAATATAAATGAATTACCGTTATTTGTCAATAGTAAACTAAAATGGGAATTTAAGCCATTATGCAATAACGATCGAAGTTTTTTTTCACGTTGTTTATTTCTCGCTCATGGGTCCTCTCATTCAGATATTCTAATCGTCGGGACTTATCGTGGAACTAACTAGCTCTTTAACCTATCTTCTCATTACCGTCTCCATTACTACATGTGAGTTTACATACCCCTCTTTCCATCTTTTATATTTGGAGATAGCATGTATACCTTATCAATTTTTTTATTGTTTTATTTTCTACATCTATTTCAAACACAATTCGTTATATGTTTATGTGTGATGATCGCAATATATATGACTATACTCTATATATTTAAGTGTTTATTTTATGTTTGGTGGTTGGTATCACATCCTCGTATATTCTCATCTAGTATGATCATACATTTACCCAAGTACATTGATTTCGTATCATTAGGAACGAGTTCACATCAGTTTACTTGTTTATATTTTCATAAAAATTGTAATGCTCATCATATACATATGAATTGTGGTTTATATATATATATATATAAATATATATATATAGGTTTAGGTTCTTTTCAGAAGTATTTTTAGTGCGAGAAATGCAAGAAGTAATTACAACCAATCATATATTTTCTTTTTATTTTTTCTTTAAATTATATATAAGGGTATATTGGTAATCTGTTTTATTCTTATATTTGGTAATAATTAATTATTAGTTGTAGAGGTTTCAAATCTTTTTTATATCTTTGGTAAATATTATCTGTTAATCCCGACATCAATAGTTTAAGAACATAAGCATCGACCTTCTTCACAATCCCAGATTTTCATCAACAACATCGATAATTCAAAGCCCATTGTAGATTAATATTAAATCGATATGTCTAATTCGAATCTTATTTAGCAATCGATGGTTATGCATAATTTTATATTCTGCCCTAAATCGATTTCGATGTTGTTTAATTCAGTATGCGACGCTAATCAGAACAAGATGATACATCTAATCAAACTCAGCAAATTCAGGTTTCATTCAATTCCTTTATATTAATTTAAATTTTATATTCACCTATTTATCTTTTTAATTTTTAGTTTTTAGGTTTAGCGTTGAGTATAACAAATTGGATTTTATTGTACTACCTTTAATTTGATTTTATATGAGATTATCAGTTACTAGACATTTAATGTGCATTATATTACATTTCGGTTTGATTTCTATTGAATTCCCGGCGATTTGTTAAGTATCTGAGTATGTCTCAGGATTATTATTTTTTTTTATTAAAATATCCAATTTATTAAGTATTAGATGCTTATTTGAAAATACAATCATATTTACATTAATGTATAGAAGTGTTTGTTGATGTAGATAATCATATTGTTAATTGTTAATGTATGTAGGTAGTTTTACTGTTATTTATAATGTATTTGATTTTAGTTATTTGCTATCTTCAAAAAAACATATCAGTTAATCTGGTAACTGGGTATGAGTTTTTAGTTAATCTACTAACATGCTTAAGGATTTAAGGGTACAAACAAAGTAGCTTCCATCCACTAATATAAAAGCTCATATTGTTTCATGCTGTTAGATACTATAGGCATCTACTTACTGATTATGTATAACTTTACATGTAAAAAACAACTAATAAACTTCTGTTAAATTTCCTTGAATCTGCAAAGATTTGAATGAGATACATAAAATGAGTTAGATTTATCCCTTGAAGCTGCAGGGATTTATTGAACAACAAGAGACAAAATTACCAACCTTTAGATGAACAAGAGTGCAAGTTCTTAAAAGTTCATTGAATCATTAGTAGTTGCTTGAAGAGTAACCTCAAGCTAGGCTTTAGAATTGTGGGCATATTCATAGACATATATACAACACCTACACATATCATGATAATATTTCTAAACATATAGACAAAGTAGGGGATAGTGTAGGGAATAGTATGTACTGTAGGAAACATGTCAAACCGCATTCAGTGGGCATCAGATTAGAAAATGTATTAATGGTTTCTAATGTTTGTTTTAAAAAAATTCATAAAATAAATTTCCATTTTGTTAGAAATACAAAGATGATCATAACTCTGATATTTTTTTTAACATTTCAGGGAATACATTGGATGCACCCAACAATACGTTCAAACGCAAACAAATCACAAATAAGAGGAATTGATCAAGTACAGGGGACTGAAGGATTTAATCAAGTAAAAAGGATTTTAACTTTCTTCTAATCAAGCCTTCTAGGAAATTGTGATACCAGTTGCATTGCAACATCTACTTACCTAATTCTACAATAATTGTTTTTTCTTTGTTCATTGTATTCATCGGTAATCAATCTGACGAGAGTCGTCTACTATTCTATGTAGTTTGAAATCTGACGAGAGTCGTCTACTATTCTATGTAGTTTATTTCAACTAGTTTGTATTCATTTGTTATAGTTTTAACAATTTTAATCATTTGAATTTTCTATTACAATTTTCTATGCTTGAGTATAAATTCAAGTTTTTCGTTGTTTTGTAACAATAGTATAATTAGACGGGTGATTAGCTCTTAAAAATTTTGTTGTGTAGTGTTACCTATATTGGTTTCCTACACAATTTGCAACATAATAAAACAATTATATTAAACCAAAAGTTACATCCATGAGTTTAAATTTTACAAACCCTGTAAAAAGGCCAAAACAAGTTAACAAAACATTAAATTCCTACAACTTATTTTAAACAACATATTACAACCAATGAATGAGTTAAAATTAATAAGTAGTAGTCATTCTCTATATAATCCTTCATTAACATAACATTAAGCCAACTTAGAACCTTCAAAATATCTAATTTTTTATTGTTTATCTTTGAAACGATAACTCTTCGTCACATCTTTAATCCTTAAATGCAACAATCCAACATTATATATTGTAAGAATTCTAGAGTCTTCGTGGTTTTCGGGTGTATCCATTTTGTCTTTAACCAAATTGTGTCAAAGAAAGCATCACGTCTGCCCTCGAATGCCCAACGACCCACAAGTAACTTACAAAATATTTCTTTGCATAAAATAAAATAATAGTAAGCGACTAAAATACTAATAAATTAAACATACAAATGAATTATCAATTATGCATCTAAAGTGTATAGGTTTTAACATTTTTGAAACACTTACACATATCATCATTATAATATTAACAAATCGGTCATAATAGATATAACTACACAAATAAGTGTAGTATTCCTACACACATATACAAAACCTACACATCTTATATTATAATATGTCTACACAAATCATCATATACCTACACATCTAACGTACACCTACACAGATTATCATATACCTAAAAATCTAACATACACCTACACGGATCATCATATACCTACACAGAGCATAAGATTCCTACACAACCAACGACACTATAAAAAGCATATAAAAAACCTACACATATCACCAATTACCTCACAATCCAATCTCAAATCAATTACCTCAATTAAGTCTCAACTTAGTAACTACCAAAATCATGTCAGCAAGGAAAATATTTATTTGAATCATCCTTCATTATAATTTCAAATGGCTGAACATTTGATACAAATCATCAAATACCTGCACATCTAAACTAGCAAATCACTATATAATAAACAAATCATTGTACTATACCTACACAAATACATAACACTTTTACAGACCATGATGCACCAGACTTGAATCGCCATGATATACAAAAACATATTACACATATAAGTATACATAACATAATAATTCAATCATACATTTGTTCTTAACAAAATACACTTTGAACATAAAAGTCCTAATTTTAAAACATAATATAATACTGATACTTAATGTAGGTTTTCAGACTTTGAACTTACTTATATTTAATTCATCTACTTTTTATAAAATTCAAATAGTGAAGAAAGAAATTTTGGTGTCAACCCAACACAATTTAACATGTACTTAAATCAATTTTGTCTTATTACCAAATCTGTTCATTTTGCCATCTCTTGGTTTCAACTCATCATTTTAAGAACTATGAATATACATACACATTCTACAATTGTTCATAATACCACTTACACCGATCATCATATTATTCATAACGTACGGTGTAGGAACTAAGAGATTTCTTTAAAGGTAGTGCAGAGATATTACTACATATATCCACATACAAATTGTTGCATTAACCGAACAATTAGTCAAGCTACACATACGCTACAAATATACCACTACAAAACCATTAATATCACTACACATATGTAACTTAACTTCTAAACAACTTACACATAAAATAAGTTTTACTCAGATTAATACCTACACAACTTACACAATTTGTAGATACACCGTTCACGACCTACATATAACATAATGTATACTCAAATCAACACTTACACAACCTACACAACTTACGGATACACCATGCACATCATAACTGGTTATGCTACATATGCAGAATTGGAAACCTACACAAAAAAATTAGAGTAATAACCAAACATCCAAATAATAACCCACAACATATAATATAGTTAGTAGGGTTTTTTATACCTTTCTTTACCAAAGCAACACGAATGCAAAAAAAAAAAAACAAACCTACTCATAAAACAAGCTAAATAGGCAAAATTAACAATGTACATCATCTAATATCTACAATTATTAACTCATACACTAGAATTTTATACTTTGATTGAAACAAACACATGTAATTATCCTACATACCTTGAATCATTGTGTAGGTTAGGTCGATGTAAAAAAAAAGCAAATTAGGCTGCAAACCATCGTGATTAAGAACAACGATGAACAATTGTAGAATCATTCTAGTTAAATTCGTCGATTTTGTTATCAATTTCAGATGAAGGGTCGAATTTTACACTAGGGTTAATGACAAGCAGCTTGGGAATGAAACAAGGGACTCCATACGTTACTTATTGTTTGCCTACACAACCTAAACATATACACATAAAAAAACTTATCAATTTGTGTAAAACATCACAACACCCAGGTTTCAGAATTGTTTTCATTATATGTCTTATCAAAACTAACTACCACACCCACTAAACAAAATAATCACAACAAAAATATGTGGTGTATTGAACTATGAATAACTACATCCGAATTCGTTAAACGTGCTTTCATTATTAACTTAATAACCTACATGTACTTAAAAAAAACAACAAAACCTAAAATCGCCCAACATACCTTCAACACCTTATGTAGGGTTCGATCCCTCTAACATACGATAAAACCCCCAATTCACCTTCAAAACCAATTTCGTTCAATGCACATATGACCGATTGCTTCTTATACTTAAGGAATAGAAGTCGATCAACTTTAATTTGGTCGATTGTGTGTATCAGTTGGATATTAGAAGAGGATTTTATGGCTTGAGCTGTGTGGAGGAGTTACTGAGTGAATCCAGGGATACTCCAACCGTTTCTTTTTGATAGCTACACACTAATGACTTTTTAAGCCCTTCCAAGCAATAAAAATCTGGTTAAAAGTTATTTATATATACTAAATTGCCATGTTTTAACATAAACCATTGATCCTTGTAATCAATGGTTGAGATTTACTTCTCGCGCTTCTCGTGATAATATTACTTCTCGCAAGATCCATCCCCTATATATATATATATAAAAACTAAACTTGTGTATTCTCACCAACATTCGTGTTGACAAACTCTATTTTTATACATGCTACAGGTACAAGTAGTTGCTATTGTTCAAGATTGAAGATATTAGCTGACCTTAGATATGTATTGAAAATATACAAAAACAATGATGTATTTGTTTTATATATTGAACTTGTGTACTTGATAATATTAATGAAATTAAATAATTATTGTCACTTTAATTAGTGTCTTTTGAGCTACTGTCCAATCAATACGTTACGCCCCGGCATGTTTCGCCGCCTTTGGTCGGGGTGTGACAAATCGGAGGTTCAATAATCGATGGATTGGGATTGGAGGTTCGGTTGATGGATCATCGCTTTGTGATGGCCAGAGCACTTTTTTTTTCTAGATGTTGGTATTTTGGTGATGTTTAAACATTTTCGTTGAAATGTTTAAATTCCATCACTAAAATGGTGAAACGAGTTGAATTTCGGATATAGTGAAAATTCATTGAAATGAGCTCCAATTCCAACTTTTTTATTGATCAACCGAACACGATTCAAAATTCATACTAATATCGATTCAATGCGCCATAAGGGTCATTAAATTCATGATAATAGCATTTGAGAAAGCAGAACTCAAGTTATGAGAAACAACAATTAGCACAATATATAGTGATATGCAATGCAATGCAATGAATTAGATTATATTGTTCACATAAATATTTTTATTAATGCATTATGAGTTTTTGATCTTTTCTATCAAATATGAAATTCACCAAATCTAATGACTTAGTTCATGTGACTTGTTGTGACCGATTGAAGCATGAGTAATTAGTGTAATACTATATTCAAAACTGGGCAATGTCTTAATGAGACTGCTCTAAATATTTTTTTTTTCTGTAAGTTAATTTTACTTTTCACACTCAATATTTACAAACATGTAAATTCAATATATGAAGTAAAATATAGTTAATTATCTGTAATTACAATGAAAAGTAAAAATATTATAAGGATGTATTAATAAAATCTCAAAAAGAGAGTTACCAAAAAAGTATGAAGTTTAGTGTAAGGTTGCATCAATTTATAGAAAGTATATTGCTACTTTACCACAAAAAGTATATTACCCCGGTCACACGGGTATATGGTTAGTGTGCTAGACATATACTATAGTACATAATTCTTGTGCAAGACATCATATATATATGTAATGTATAAGCGTAAACTCATATATACATATAATAAGATGTTTTCATATTAATGTGTGAAAGAATTAGACGCAATGTATAGAAAAATATAAGGCCATGCATTTGTAAAGCCTTTTCATAATCTTTGAAAGCATGACATCGTTTTTATCAAGCATATATATTAGCCTTAAAAATAGTAAAACATTTTAAAGCGGGCTCATATAACTCACCTCGAACGTGAGAGCGTCCCATTGTTCCACTTTAACTCGCTCACGTACGCCATGAATCGGCCGACGTTGCCGTCACCCCTGTCGTCACCGAATCATCCCCTAAAGACACGTTTGTGGTTTAGGTTTGAAAGCGGACCTATTAACTTATTGGGTTTTTCAAAAACCAATAACTTATAAAAATATTTGACAATCAGAAAAATCATTTTTAATTTAGCTTTTTAATAGGGTTAAAAACCTGTTTTCTATAAGCCACAATCCTAACTTTTTAAAATGTTTTTTCTTTTAAAAGTTAATAAATCAATAAGTTATTTTTAAACTTAATCCCAGGAGCATGCTCTAAAGTCAATATCAAAACAACACTACCACCAATCGGTTCTTAACAATATGTGAATTGATTCCAATTATATCCATAAGGGCCCTCCATATTTTAGTCCCAAGTAAATCGGTACGGGTACCAAATGACTAAATTGGTGAAGGTATCGGTACGGTACCGACATTCAATAAAATATAATATCCAAACTATAAGCCTTGAATCGGTACACAAAGGTACCTACCGCCACCGCTTGAAGATAATACGCACGAGTTGAGTGACATCACAATAAAAACCTCAACATCTTAATCCAAATGGGTACTGAGTATCGAAATACCCGTACCGGATACCGTATCCGTTGGTACCGAATACCGAAACTCGAAAATCTTAATATCGATACCCATACCAAATTGGCAGGTGCGGGTATGGCCATATCCTAAACGGGTACGGATATTCGAAAAAGAAAACTCATCCCTAATTTAAATACTATATTCAATCTAATGAGACTGCTCTAAAAGTTATTTGTTATATAAGTTAATTTTACATTTTACCTTAAATGTCTACAAACATGTAAATTCAATAAATTATAATAACGGTTATCAAAATAAAAGAATATTTTAATAAAATCTCAAAAAGAGAGATACCAAAAAGGTATGAAGTTTAGTGTAACGTTACATCAATTTATAGAAAGTATATTGCTACCTTACCACAAAAAAGAATTGAGACATATTATGTTGGATTCCTAAGAATTAGGTGTGAATTCAAGTTTAAAGCCAACACTTGTTTCTTATCACCCTCTATAAATACACATCAAACAATATAGCCTTTCACTCAAGAACTAAAAGATCAAATATGACATATTTGAAGTTAAACTTTGTTTTGTTTATGGTCGTCGTGGTTGCGTATACACATTTCACCACCACGATGGCTGCTACTTCCTGGGTGGTCGGTGGTGCTTATGGATGGACTTTACCTCCGAATCAGCCTAATTTTTATGAACAATGGTCGAAAGGAAAGAAATTCCTCACAAACGATAGTTTCTATTTTATCTTTGAAGACCATAAACATACCATCGCGGTTGTAACAAAGGAGGGGTACGATACATGCAACACCACAGGCGCCGAGTATGAAGAGGACTTGAGCGGGCTCATAAACATACTAGATGAACCTTCAGTTAACTATTATATTTGCCAATTTCATTGTAAACAAGGCCATAAAGTGATCATCGATGAAAAAAAGTCATAGTTCATAATCTTATAATTGTTATATGTTTTACAGTACCTTTTATTATTAATTACTGGATTACACATTTAATAAACTATAGTGTTTTCCTTCTTTCTTCTCACCTCAGTATATTGTAAGGGCCAAACCCTTTAGTCACAAAATTCAATTCCCACAACCCTAGGTATTAGGGGTGAGCAACTTAACCGCCATAACCGTTTAACCGAACCATAACCGACATAACCGAACCGGTTTTAACCGATAACCGACATAACCGGTGGGTCGGTTTAATGAATTTATAAAAAACCGTCAAATACGGGTCGTTTATGGCTAAAGATAATTCCAAAACCGCCATAACTGAACAGACCCATTTATTTAACCAACAATATGTTTGGGATTTACTTCCACCAAACATGTTGTTGGATTATATCATTTTGATGTTTTGATTCAACGTTTGTTATCAAATTAAGTTGAATTACATTGTTGGATTATATAATGTCATTCTTTTTTTGAATATTTGGTATTAATATTAACGATTATATACTTTGTTAGATTATGTCACGTTGTTTTTTGTAATAATTGGTACCAAACTTTTAAGCCCAATTACATTTTTTGGTTACGGTAAATCGACCCATAACCGACTCACTATAACCTACAAAACCGATTAACTATAACCGCCATAAAGGGTTGGTTATGGTTATGGTTATGGTTATTGTTATCCATTAACCGACATATCGGTTATGGTTATGGGTTTGGCTTAAAACCGCCCCAAACCGACCCATGCACACCCCTACTAAGTATATTCGCTATTTAGATGCAATTGGCGATAGGGACTTCCCTGGAGATGCTCAATAAGGGTTTCACCGTTTAAAGAAAAGTCGGGTCATGAGAAATGGGTTAGGATAAGATGTATTAGATCCCTCATTTTTTGACGGGAATTTGATGGTGAGGAGGGTTGTGGTCATGACAAGTGTCCCCAATATTTTATTTTATTAGAATGTGTAGATGTGTGGTGCGTTTCTAACCACTTGCTAGCTCATCGTATTTAATGAGTTACCACCTTTCAAAAAAAAGTTACTTAAACCAAACATGCATTCGAGGCATCAAAGAAAAAAAGAAGTTGACAATCCCTCTGTCTTTTGCTTGATATGTTTGAATTCGGTGGAAGTTTAGGATCACATTTTTGAAGGGTGTCTATTAATATAGTTTAGTTATTCTTGTGTACACATCTTGTATTTGCGTATTTTCTCATGTACTTTGTTGTAACTTTGTTTTTTATATAATACATAGCCCTCTTATTTGGTAATACTTCGTCCACAAATACAGAGACAACCTGAAAAATGAGCCAGCATTGGAATGAAGTAGCTTAGATATCAAATCATCATGGTAGAAAATAAAGTTTCCGCTGCAACATGATACTAGTTACTTTTAATTAATCAATAAAGTTAAATAAATAAAAAAAATGAAATGAATAGGCGGAATAACAACAATGTCAACTTCGAACAACAGGAGTTACTGTAGAATCTGTAGAAAAGAGTTTTTAGAAATTTCAGTTATTGAAATTTTATTTACGATCCACAATGCTCCAAGAAAGACTTAGCGGGTTGATAATGGTAGCTATCAAGAACTAGATATTAAAAAACATAAACTACGAAGAGTTGATTCACTAAATTGCAACCAAAAATGTTATGAGAGCTTAAAAATCCTCGATTAGTTATTAGCTTATTCAGTTTGTCATAAACTCATTCTAATATCATTATTTTGATCATTATTATGTTTATTGCCATAACTTCAATCGTCGTTTAAAAAAATGTTAACATTATTTTATACGTTAAGACTTAAAGGACATATTTTTTCTGACTCGGCCATGGCACGTGAATTCTCAGGACCAACCTTCCTAGGATACATGCAACACAATTAATATTGATGAGGACAGTAATATATAAATATATATATATATATGTGTGTGTGTGTGTGTGTGTGGTTGGTATCCTTTAAGAACTCAAAAAAAAGTTAAGAACTTCTAGGAACTATTATATACAGATAAATACATATGTTTCCCTTGTATATTTTGTGTCGGTTTTTATTTGTTTTCGATTAGAATTGGTATGTTACTAACTAAATAGGGTTTTGTAGGTCTTGAGTGTTATAAACAGTTGAAAAGGAGCTAAAATGAGCATAAACGGAGAACCAGGACGAATCAGGAATTTAAACCATTGAACTAGCACGAGAATCGAGAAGGAAGGACCTGTCGCGCCACGCGACTAGGATTGAAACTCAAGTCGTGCGACGTGGCATGGGTAGGTGTGGCCGGGTTTGTTGTTTGGTAAGCCACGTGACGCGAGCCAACTTCCATGTTCTCTTTGTGCGACGCGAAGAGCCTATTTTTCCAGAAAGTTATGTCGTTTTGAAGGGTTTGGAGGCCTAAATCACTATATAAACATCCTTAATCAAAACCCTGACATTACACACGAATTAGAGGTCACCAAGAACAAATTATGGAGTCAGTATTGCAATTATGGATTTCTCGGAGGTAAGGAATCACGGTTTGAAGAGCTACTAGTGCAAGATTGAAGGATTTTATCATCCAGACTTCTTTATTCTTTTTAATTTGATTAATCACCATGAATTCCGGTTTTATGTTTTGTTTTGTTTGATTTATCAATGCTAGACTGACTGCCAAGGCTATATGATGAACCTTTGTTGAAGTTAAATTTTATTTTGGATTTGCTTTTCGTTATGGTTTTGTGAATCAACATTAAGTAAAGAGTTTAATATTATTTATTCGATGCATATGTGTGCTTGGTTTTTTTATAAGTTTTATTGTTTCATGGAGTCTTTGGAGATTGTTTCCTATGATAAGATTCTGTTAGATCATTTACTGTGTGTTCTTGACTAATTTGTTATTGATTAATAATAAGATCATAGAAACAATATTATTAATCAAATAAATAAAAGTGTGCTGCTAATCTAAAAAACTGAAAGGTGAGAGATTATTTGATAGGCCTTTGTTAATTAAATTGCTAGATTTAGTTCTTCGTAAGGAACTCTAATATGAAAACAACTGTTTTTAAGAACTTAATAAAAATTCATAAGTGTCTTCTTGAGAAGGATCAGGTTCTGTTCGGTTTTCTTTAAGTGACTATTTTATGATCCTAGTTACATAACAAAGTATTTTCTGATTAATTGATAGTTGAAATTTTGGAGATTGTAGCCTAGGTGGTTTTTCATCATCATCTGATTAAAATTAATAAAATTGTCTTTTGTTTATTTCACTTGTTTTTTCTTAATTAGTTAAATTTATTTTTTCAGTAAAACCACCCCTTTTAAATAATAATAATTAAATAGTCGTGCCGGTCAGTTGAGTCTAATTAACTAGTTTACGTAATTTAAAGAGTCTCATGGGTTCGATATCTGGACTTACTTAGCTTTACTAGAGTCGATCGGTTCACTTGTCGGTTAGTAGTTTAGTCAAGTTTTAGAGAGTCTAGATTATAACTTCGTGTCTATTTTAGGTTATATTAGTTAATAATAATTATTAGACCACTTTTAGCACATTAAGTTTTTGACGCTGTTGCCGGGGATTCTTGACAAATCCGTTATGAGCTTTGATTATACTTGCTATTGATACCCATACCGAATTGACATGTGCGGGTATGGCCAGATCCTATCCTAAACAGGTTCGAGTATTCGGAAAAGAAAATATATCCCTAGTTTAAATACTATATTCAATATTGGGCAATCTAATGAGACTGCTCTAAAATTTGTTTTTCTATAACTTAATTTTACATTTCACGTTAAATGTATACAAACATGTAAATTCAATAAATAAAATATAATAATGGTTATCAAAATAAAAGGATATTTTAATAAAATCTCAAAACAAAAAAGATACCAAAAAAGTATGAAGTTTAGTGTAAGGTTACATCAATTTATAGAAAGTGTATTGTAACTTTACCACAAAAAGAATTATTTTGTATTCCTAAGAATTAGATGTGAATTCAAGTTTAAAGCCAACACTTGTTTTATCACCCATTATAAATACACATCAAACAAACAGTATAGCCTTTCACTCAAGAATTAAAGGATCAAATATGACATCTTTCAAGTTAAATTTTGTTTTGTTTACGCTCATCGTGGTTGCGTATACACATTTCACAACCACGATGGCTGCTACTTCCTGGGTAGTCGGTGGTGCTTATGGGTGGACTTTACCTCCGAAGCCTAATTTTTATGAAGAGTGGTCGAAAGGAAAGAAATTCCGCACAATGGATAGTTTCTATTTTATCTTTGAAGACCATAAACATACCGTTGCAATTGTAACAAAGGAGGTGTACGATACATGCAACACCACTGGCATCAAGTTTGACACTGACTTAGGCCGGTACATGGTCGTAATAGGCGAACCTAACCTTTACTATTATGTTTGCAATTTTCATTGTAAAGAAGGCCATAAAGCAGTAGTCGATGTGAAAAGTCATAGTTCATAATTTTATGATTGTTATATGTTTTATAACATATAACGGCGCAACTTGTTGCCCGTTTGACTGCCACTTTATTATAACGTTTTCTAGAAATGGAAATTTTGTGAAGAATCGAATGTTTTATAGTTCTTTTATTATTAATTATTGAATTATACTTCTTTATTCTTTTTCTATCACGTAAGAAATTGTCATATCTAGCTTATGTATTTCCATTAGACTATAAGAGCATCCTCATCGCTAAGAAGTGGACGAAGACATGGTGAGGATGTGTCACAAAAGGGGACAAACCGAACTGTTGACACTCACCGTTCTCGGTTCTCGATTAATCAAATCAAATAAAACACTGTTTATGCTCGCTCGTGTTCGTGAACCATTCACGGACAAGTTTATTTCCTTAATGAATGAACATAAACAGACAAACAAAGTTGTTCATTTATCGTTTGATTGCCTGATAAAAGCTTAACATACGAACATGATCGAACAAGGCATTGCTCGATTCGGTTCATATACAGCCCTAGAGACTGCATCAAAATATCTTTTTTTAAGTTAATACAACTTTTTTTTGTTGAATATTTTACAAACATTTAAATTCAATAAAATATCAGAAAGAGTTAAAAAAAATATGAAGTATATAGTATACGTAAATTTAGAAAGTATATTGTTACTCCACCACAAAAGGAGTTGAATCCTATATATACAAATCAAACACCACAACCTTTCACTCACAAATCAAATATGGCATCTTTGAAGTTAAATCTTGTGATGGTTACAACTATCATGGTGGCATATACACATTTTTCCCAAATGAGATTCAAAACAATTTCAATGAAATGGTAGATAAATGGGTAACAAGCTATGTTGTAACTCCTTTTTGGATAGTAAACAACTAAAAATAAAGTCTTAAATATTATGAACTGAAAATTACTATTCATGATCAGCTAAATCATATTCAAAAATCAAAAGTTCACAACCTGGCTAAAACCAAAAGTATCAAAGGCAAGCACTAAAAGAAAGAAAATATGAATAGAAATGTTTTAACATTTACATCAAGTAAATTAATTCAAGCCAATTAGTTTTAGCTCAACTAACATTGAAGAGGAAATGAGGATTATATTTGGGCCGGAGATTGCAAGGTTTCAAGTTTGAATCTGATCAACCATTTTTTATGAAGTGGGTTTGGGCAACGCGATTTCCCTGAAACATGAGACGTTAGGCTTAGGCTACCAAGCGTTGTCTACGATCGCAGGCGTATCAAGTCTCCTTAAGTCATTGAGTTACCCCGAGTAGCCGGGATTTATTCATTGTTCGTTAAAAGAAAACGCAACTAGCTTCAAAGCATTCGTTTATCCAAAATTAACACATATTTAGTTTTAACAAGTTATTTGAAGTATTGTTATTTTTTGAGATCTTTACTGCCCAAAGAATGAAATTATGAATGCCAGGGAAAACTTAAAATATAAAGGACACAAAAATAAGAAGTGTGAGAAGGATTTGTGACCGCACAAAAACCTCCTAAAAATTCAAAAAATAAAAATAAAAAAACCATAACTAAAAATGTTTTAACATTTACATCAAGTAAATTAATTCAAGCCAATTAGTTTTAGCTCAACTAACATTGAAGAGGAAATGAGGAATATATTTGGGCCGGAGATTGTAAGGTTTCAAGTTTGAATCTGATCAAACCGTTTTTTATGAAGTGGGTTTGGGCAATGGGATTTCCCTGAAACATGAGACGTTAGGCTTAGGCTACCCAGCGTTGTCTACGATCGCAGGCGTATCGAGTCTCCTTTAGTCATTGAGTTACCCCGAGTAGCCAGGATTTATTCATTGTTCGTTAAAAGAAAACGTAAGTAGCTTCAAAGCATTCGTTTATCCAAAATTAACACCGTATTTAGTTTTAACAAGTTATTTGAAGTATTTTTATTTTTTGAGATCTTTACTGCCCAAAGAAAGAAATTATGAAGGCTAGGGAAAACTTAAAATATAAAGGACACAAAAATGAGAAGTGTGAAAAGGATTTGTGACTACACAAATAACCCCTAAAAATTCAAAAATAATAATAAAGAAAACCATAACTAAAAATATAAATAAAAAACAAAAAAAAATTAAAAAAACTAAAATGTCCAATCATTCCCGTTAAAAAGAAAACTCCGAAAAGACACAATGCCGAAATAATAACTAAAAGAACACAATGATAACTAAAATAAGACACAATAAATCGCAAAATATAACACAATGACGAACAAAATATAACACAACATTATGTGTTATAACACATTATCAAGAAAAAAAAGAGGACACAATGTCAATGAAAAGGAACACAATTAATAACAAAAATGAACAAAAAACACAATGATATATTTCCCTCAACATTGTGTCTTTTAAAAACGAGGAAGACGGTGAAAACAATTTTGTGTTTTTATTTTTTTTGGATTTTTATTAAATTTTTAGTTATGATTTTTTTTATTATTATTTTTCTATTTCTTTAATGTTTTTTTTTTTTGCTATAAATCCTTCATATATTTCTCATTTTTGTCCCAATTTGTAGAATAACTTGACCCATGAATACTAATATTTTAAACTTTGAATCATTAACATTAAACACCAACTCAAGTATGATCAAAAAATTAAAACTGATTTAAATCTAGCATTTATTGGATTTAAATAATCTCTAATGAAATGTTAGTGACCGTCATATTTTTTTACATATTTTCTCCCAACGATCCCTTACCCATAATAATGTAATCTTAACGTTGTTAGTCTTTTGAAGATGTGTCATGCTTGCATGTAAAAAACGTGCTTATGTTTCAAATGTGTGGCAAAATCTTAATTATGTGTCATATTGCAGCGCCACCACCGCTATTACCATTACCATATGCCACCACTACCACTGTCACATCACCCACCTCTATCATCATAACCACGGTCTTCCGTCTATTAGAGCTGTGAGGCCCCATTTTGCATCTGCAAGAGACTTGTAATGTCTAGGAGCATCGAATTCACATATGCGAGGACCTAATTCCTAATTTATGATATATGAGTGGCAAATTGAATTTGTGTGCGAACACAGATTGCTTACATGTGATTAAGTTTCTCGTGTATGAACCCTAATTGAATGTGAAACCCTAATTGAATGCACACCTTAATTGAATGTGAAACCCTAATTGAATGTGCAACGCCTAATTTTTCAAATACCGATCAGAATTTTAGCGCATGTATACTACTAAAACAATTTGTTTCACAGGTAACGTCCGATCCCCGCACCAAACTAGTGGGTCCGCACCTACTGAAAAATTATTGAAAATATATGGGCTAGATTTATCAAAAATATATGAGCCATATTTATATGCTCTGAGCTCAAAACATGGCGGAACCCCTCCTCGCCCCTGTACAATTCCGGCCATATTACACCTCTCCTTTTATACAAACTCTAGTTACAATTATCAATTCAACATACACATGTGCACCTTTAGACCATCCGTACTCGAACGTTATGGGGGGGCGTTTTAGCCTAAAACGCTGGGGAACACCGCCCCCCCCCCCCCCCGCATTTTGGGTTTTTTTTGAACGTTTTGAGTATAACACAGAAATGGGCACACGAATAAAAAAAAGAGCCGTTGCATCATGTCGTTGGGATTTTTTTTTTAAATTTATATTAATTAAATTTATACTATAAAAACAAATCAAACTCATATTTTTTTAACACATTCCTCTATTCCTTCCACTTCTATATATTTTTTACTCAAACATTTCTACCAAAATGTTTCCAAATAACAACCAAAATGTTTTCGTTTTCAGTCAATTTTCCCGTCAAGGAAACCAAAATCCATAACCGAACCCATCTACCGCCCGATGCCAACCGTTCCTATGATGGACCCGCAAATGGCCGCGTACATTGCATTGTTACAAAACTCTATGCCAAATGCGGTGCCCGGTTTCCAAAACCCAACGACAAACATTTTTCCCGTTTTGGGTTCCCAACCCGACGTCGAGTTCGTGCCGGAGACACAACCCGTCCCAGAGACCATAGGCGGTTCGAGCCAACGCGGACGTCCGAGAAAACACGCAAAGAAGCCCGCCGGCAAACCTCGGGTTAAAAAGACGGTGATACCGTGGAGTATCGACGAGTGCGTACTATGTGCTCGTGCTTGGTGCGCGATAGGAAGATGCCAAATGCGGTATGTTTTTAAAGTACATATATATTTTTTTAAATTTCTTAAAACAATCATTGAGCATGTAATGTTTTTATTTTTTTAGCGAACTATCAAAAAACGGGGGTATTTTGGCACAAAATTAAAGAGTTGTTCCATGACCTTGGCGGGGACTCACGTCGAGAAAAAGATTTGTTATTGTCGAAATGGGGCGACATAAACACCAAATGCATGGGTTTCCATATGGTTTACTCTCGAATGAATTGAAATAGGAGTAGCGGTGTCTCGGACGCGGAAGTCATGAAAAACGCGTTAGTAGAGTATCAACATAAGGTCTCGGGGGCCTTCAATTACTTTGGCATTTGGAAAGAACAGTTGAGGTTTCACCCAAAATGGGGCCAGGTTTTGGATGCCGAAGCCGAAGGTGGTCCGCGTAAAAAAAGTCTAAAACATCGTCTTCGGTTGATCCAGACACGCCCCGTTCCGATGCTCGAAACTTCAACTTAAGCGATAATGATGTCGTGAATACTACCGAGATGCCTCGGGCGGGGAGTAGAAGAACCAAGGGCAAAGGAAAAGGGAAAGAGGTCGCTTCGTCGTCGAATCCCGAAATGGATAGTCAGTTCAAAGAAATGAACTCTCGACTCAGAGATTTACACGAACTTGGAACCGAACGACTTAAAGTAAATTTGGACGCCGTCGAACTTCTTAGAAGAAATCAAATGGACAAAGACATCGAGATTTTATCAAGTGAGCTAACCGAAGCCGACCCGAGAGTCCAATCTCTAAAAGCCGCTCGACAAGCGAAAATTTTAGAAAAATATAACATGTAGTTTTGTTAGTATTTTTTTTGTATTTTTTTTAATTTGATGTATTTTTTAATTTTATTTTAGTTTTTATTTGAAAGTTTAATGTAATTTTTAATTTTAAGTTTATTTATTTAAATGTTTATTATTTAAATGACTAGGCGCCACGTGGCGCATAACGCCTGGGGGTGTATAGTTATGACTACACCCTGTTTTGGTAAAAAAAACCATAACTCTGACCGGGCGCCACGTGACGCATAACGCCTGGAGGTGAAGAGTTATGAATACTCGTGGTCTTACGCACACTTAAGAAATTTAACTTTAACCAACTCTATAGTTGATATACATGTACGTTTTTCAAAGATTTAGTTAATTAATATATACTTGCAACTAACTAACTAATAGGAAATTTAAATACTACATTCAATATTGGCCAATGCCTAGCCTGAACAATGAAGAAAAGTTTTCATTGTAAAACAATTTAAACACTACATTCAATATTGGCCAATGCCTAGCCTGAACAATGAAGAAAAGTTTTCATTGTAAAACTAGCAAGATGCTAGAATAACCAAAACAATAAAAACTCAATCAACACAACCCCAACCCTAAACTACCATTATATACTAAACCGACATCAATCCATCGAAGTAAGGTCTCTTCTTCTCGTCCTATTCTTTATACAAAGGAAGCCCATGACCTTAATTTTCTCCACCAAATTTGAAGATGAATCGGGGTCCCCTCATAGACTAACGCATTCCTCTTTTTCCCTAATGAAACTGCTCTAAATAATTTGTTTTCTCTGTAAGTTAATTTTAGTTTTTACATTCATAGCATGTTTGGGATTGAGTTTGAAAAGTGCTTATGGTTTTTCGAAAAGCCAGGATTTCGGACTTTTGAAAAACTGTTTTTTAACTCTTTTAAAAAAACTAAAATAAAAGGGTTTTTTTTGTGATTGCCAAACACCATTTAACTTATTGGCTTTTTGAAAAAGTTAATAAGCCAATAAGGTATTTTAAAGTCAATTCCAAACATGTACAAACATGTAAATTCAATACAATATAATAACAGTAAAAAATAAAAGGATATATTAATAAAATGTCAAAAGAGAGTTACAAAAAAAAGTAAAGTTTAGTGCAAGGTTACATAATTTACAAAAAGTATATTTTTACTTTACCAAAAATAAGATCAATTAGGTGTGAATTCAGTTTAAAGCCAACACATGCTTCTTATCACCCTCTATAAATACACATCAAACAGTATAGTCTATCACTCAAGAATTAAACGATCAAATATGACATCTTTGAATTTAAATTCGGTTTTGTTCACTGCAATTGTGGTTGCGTATACACATTTCACCACCACGATGGCTGCTACTTCCTGGGTAGTCGGTGGTGCTTATGGATGGACTTTACCTCCGAAGCCTAATTTTTACGAAGAATGGTTAAAAGGAAAGACATTCCGCACAAACGATAAGTTATATTTTATCTTTGAAGACCATAACATACCGTCGCGACTGTAACAAAGGAGGGGTACGATACATGCAACACCACAGGCGCCGACTTTGAAGTTGACTCGGGCGGGTACATAAACGTACTAGATGAAGCTACACATAACTATTACATTTGTCAATTTCATTGTAAAGAAGGTCATAAAGTGATCATTAATTTGAAAAAGTCATAGTTCATAATTTTATAATTGGTATATGTTTTATATTGCTTTTTATTATTTATTACTAGGTTCTTGACCCGTGTACGACACGGGTGGAATATAGAAATCGTCAACTAAAGACATATTTAAGATGATAAAAGTTTGTTTCATATGTTTATTGGGAGAATTATTTGATATAATTGCAATTCATATTCCTAGGTAAACAAAGTACTTAAAACAAAAACTTACTAAAAAAGAATATTCATAAAACATTGTTTGGAAACATAATTTAAAACTTTAAAAATTACAAATTCATAAACTGCTAAATATTTACTTATAAACCATATTTGTTGTCTTGTTTGTAACTTTACCTTACTTTTCCAAAATATGCATTTTAATACAATATCTACTCTTCATTATTGATAAAGCAACATATTGTTGACCATAAGTAGAAAAGGGGTCTCTCATATATATTCCAACTCTTGCTAGAGATCTGCTTTGAGTCGTTACAATTATATCGCGCTAATCTATTGTGTCACCAATATCACCAACGATTAACGCTACAACTTTAGAAATTTTTGGCAGGTTGTAAGTCCGTCCATCTTTTTGCCTTGTTCCAATAATGCACAACTTTAAATCCATACCGGGAATCGCTTACCATACGGTATCCTTGAACCAAAATATTTTGAGAATCCAACATTATCTTCAAGTAATTCTTTATTTCTTTATCTAACATTTCCGAACTTGATTCTAAGTCGTTACGTAAGAAAATGATTATGTGTTAAAAATAATAGATTGTTCATAAAAAATATTGAAAATAATAAATGATGTTTTAAATATCCACCTTGAGTCGTGACAATTATGATATACAATACGTAAATTCAGTTATTTTATATAATAATCTTTATTTATGATTTTTTAATAAGTTTTTGATATATTTATCCACTATTAATTCAAAGTGTCAAACCAAAATTTGGTGTGATTTATTATAGAAATAAAAATTCATACCGATATTATTATATTACATTTTGTGTGCATAAAAATGATATTTTCGAAAAAAAATATTGTCACGGATTTAAAATATAATTTTACAAAGACTAAGATTTTGTTGTAAAAAAATTATCTTAAAATAAAAAGAGAAATGTTCAACACGGGTTAGTAAATCAAAGAACCGTTTACCACACAGATGGAAAATATATATTATGTTATACACTATAATGAATTGTAAAAAGTTGTATTTCTAAAAAAAAATATAATTATATATGAATTATAAGGTATTTATAAGAATAAAATTACAAGTTCAATCATCTTTATAACTTAAACCATGAACAAAAAAACTACATTAAGAATAACATGTAAAATCTATTTAATTCATATGTTACATGCCCAAAAACTTTGTAACATTAAGAAAAACGTTCAAAAATATATGCTTTAGTAGGTTACGGGTTAGTGACCTGTGTACTACACGGGAGAAAATTATATAAAAAATGTCAATCATAAATATATACTAATATATTGAAATATATTGTGAATTTTTTACTTATATGAACTATATAATTAAATATAAATGTTATGTTTTTGAAATGTATTCAAAAATGGAATGTATAGTAAGTCATTGCTAATAATTATAATATTTCATTTACTGAACTACTCACTGAACTTTCTTTGAAAATTATCAAATAAGAATGCAAGCATTGTTATGATCCTTAAACTCTTTTTGTTTTAGCCTATCACATTTAAATACAATCACAAAAATAATATAAAGAAAGTTAAGTGAATGTTTAAGAATCCACTTTGTGACATCGTTACCATAAAAAGAAAAAACCAACCACAAAGTAAAAAATGAAATTAGAATATATATATATATGTCAAAATTTGAGAAATCTTAAATCACTTAATGATTTGATTAATTTTACATTTTTTGAAAGTATTAAAATCCTGTAACAATAATATTATATAAGACATTTATGAACGTATTAAAAGATAAGTATTCAAATATTGATATTGATATAATAAAGGAAATCATTATTGTAAGTCAAATCAAATATTAAATGTTACCATAATTATATTAATTATACATCTATATACCTATAAATAACTATATAATTATGGTAATACTTTGAATAATTGACTGAAAATTTAAAAGCTGCAATATAACTTGTTGATCATTCAAAAAAATAACTACAATATAATAAAAATCTATAATACCTAAAAACAAAATATGAATAATAACGCGATAGTAACCCAGTCACCAACTCCACGTATTAACTCACAAATCTGTTACCTATACAGCTTGAGAAATCTTGACTAAATAATTTAGATATAATTACAAAATTTATAATCAAATCGGTTATTTAGAAATACTCCCAAAAATTTATAACAATTGATAGAAGTTTCAAGATAAGATTCACACGTGTTTACAGCCAAAATAAAAATTGATCATATAAAAATTATTTAATTTACATGAACTGTGTAACCTACATAAATACATAAATAATAGTAACTTAATATCCATTGTTGTACAAAAAGAAAACCAGTTTTCCATCAAATACTCCTTCCAGGCAATTAGCTATTTTATAAGTTGGGTCGCTATAACCTGAAATGATTAAAATTAAATTAATGTTACATAATATACTATTCCGGCTAAATTAAAAATAAATACATATATTTTGGTCTAGTTAGAATTACCAATGGTGGATAGATGCAATTAGAGAAATTTTAATCACAACCTAAATAAACCATTCATTGTATGAAATATAGAGTAGTTATAGAAACTTCAACATGTAATTTGAATCTTGGAGTTTGATGTAGAACCTAAACAGATTATAGGAAAATCATATTAGAATTAAAAACAATACAAACAACAAAGTGCAAAGAAAGTGAAATGACAATGACAATAGCGAATAATACATAAGAATCGACCATTAGCGTAGAATAAATACATTACCGGAAAATATGGAAAAGAAAGTCGGCAAAAATGGCTAACCCGCAAGAGAGAGAGAGAGAGAGATATATATATATATATATATATATATATATATATAGAGAGAGAGAGAGAGAGGGGGAGAAAGATATAAAATCATTTCTATGGACCAGTCCTCTCCTGGTTATTGTTGTCCTTCAAATGCCATAGTCTGAGTATACAAACCTTCAGTACACAATCGTTGTTCGAAACATCCAAACCGTTAAACATGGTAATGTTTGATGCTTCCATGTTGTTGTGTAACAAATAAAAAATTCAAGCAAAGATTCAATATTCATTAATTAACTTTTAGATGAGTTAAAAAAAATATTTATCTGTATGAAAGAAAATGAAAAACGTTGACAATGATACAAATATGAATAGAAGAGTAAGTAAGTGAGAAGTGTGTGAATCTCTTTATTCTGGTTATAGTATATATAGATAAACAATATTTGGTAGAAAATTTGAATTGTTAAAAAAAAGGAAAGGTCTAAATACAGTTAATTTAGGGAATACAATCAGGGATTTCAAAAAATGTAATTGATATTGATATAAACTTATTTTGCTACTAATAAATATAGTAAAATTAAAGAATATATTAGGGATTTGTATAATAACCGATTAATAAATATAGTAAATTTGCATATTGTAATTAGGGATTTATTTTTAACAAAATCATAATAACTCATAAGTCATAAATGATATAAATTCAATTATATTATAATTAATTATAATTAATGTTTACAAAATTAGACATTAAGTTGACTACGAATTTAAATTGATATAAATTCAATTATATTATAATTAATGTTTACAAAATTAGACATTAAGTTGACTACGAATTCAAATTCCGATTTTGAAAAGTTGTTAGGTATTATTAATTATATGAATCAATAAAAATCAAAATAATATAATTGTAATTTGGAATCAACTACACATTAAAAATTTAACAAATACCATAATTGAAAATTGGAATCAATGACACATTAAAAATTAAAAATTTAACATTTAACATATAATGTAATTGAAATCTGGAATAAATTATACATTAACTATTAACCTTAGGAAACATAGGTATTATCAATTAAAAATATCAATTAACATTAACAATTAAGATTAAGAATTAAAAATGCTATCCTAACAATATAAAATACTAACCTAGGATAATTAAATATACTATCCTAACAATATAATTTACTAACCAGAAAAACATCGATTGACGATAAAACAACCATCGAAGTGAAGATTTGATTAACAATCGACATGGATCTACTCATCGATTGACGGAATTCGTTTCCAAGATGTAATTGAGTATTCCGTTTATCGTCGATTGCCTTTATTCAGACGAATGACGGTGTCAATTGAATATGTCGGATCTAATCAAATCATTGTCCGATTGACATAAAATAATAGCCGATTGTATGGAGGATTTTTTTGATTAGGTAAGGTTAAGTATGAAGGAAAGGGTGTAATGAAGTTGAAAGAATTGAAACTTGGAAACCAGTATTATTATTGACTTAAATGAATACATTAATTATTTTAATTATTAGGAATTAAATTTAATTTTGATTTATTTAAATGGTAAGAAAAATAGAGAAGTGCAAGATAATTTTGGAAGGAAAGGTAATATTTTAATAGGAAAGAGGCATGTGGAGGCAAACTAATTTGTTTTAATAGTATAGTAAGATGTGATTATCTATATCGCATTATAATACAAAAAAGTATCCTTTCATCTGTCACATTCTCTCTCCTTCATACATCGTTAAATTAAATATTAATTAAAGCTCCGACAACTTCTCGGCAACTATCCCAGCGAAGAATCACGATCCGACGCATTCAACACAATCATTCAAGCCATCCGTTCCCTCTCCTTTAATTGGCATCCGTTATGCACTCTCGCATTAACAATGGGTTTAAAATCCATTGAATACCATGTTCCATCTTCTCCATATTCATTAGTATATAGTATATACCAACTGCCCAGCATACGGAAGCCAAAACCCTAATTTAGGTTGTAATGGCCTGTGTTTATATTCCGAAGGAGGAAATACGACCGGCTCTTAACCAAGCCAAACAAGCTCCTCTCGATCTCTTCCGGCCTCATTATGGCGGTTAGTTTCAATTATGTAGTTGTATATTGTGTTTATCGTAACTCTAATGCAATTACCTCATATAGTCATATCTATTAGGAAGATTTAGTTATTATTTCATGTTATCAAACATTCACGCGTTTAATTGAATTAGATGAGCAGTTTAGCTTATACTGTGGAGCTCATAGAGTTTAATTTGAGTGTAGTTTGAAATTGGGAAAGAAAATCCTTAATGTAGGTTCAAAACTGTCAACAATTATTAGTTTATGTTGGCTCTTGTTTTGATTTTGCTTCAAACGATGTGGTTAATGCATTTCATGAAGATATGCATGCAGTTAATTAACATCGAATAAAGAACGAAACATGCCAGAATTAACAGCCACTTTGTTCGAGATAAGGTACACCTTGAATATTCAGGTTTCCCATATTTTGGGCGGTTACCAATATACCGACATAGAATTTCCAAGACAACTGTTCTAACTACTACTAGAAAATTGAGCAATTGCAATTATAATTTTGCTACTGAAAAAAAATGGTAGCAAAATTTAGCGACTGATTTAGCAGATTGGCTACCGAAAATTCCATATTCTATTTCTTGCAACCATTAATTTTCTAGTGGCTAGGTGGTCGGAAGATTTTGCGTCCACATCAGAGGTAGCAACATTTGCGACATTGTAAGGCTAATAATTTGTGACTTACGATATAAAAATGCAAAACCCGTTAAATATAATATGGTCAAGTTAATAATTAAAGTGTGCGAGAATATGGATACGAGACGGGAGTTTCGGTGCACGTGTTTAGCTTCAATGGAGAAAATGCTTCTAGAAGAAATATGTTAGGCTATAAATAGAACATTTGTTGTCTTCGTATGTGTCTTTTTTATTGTGTAATCAACCACCCAATGGGAGCTTACCTTGGGTGTGATGGTTCTTTAATATATTACATCTTTTATTACCGATTACGAAGTCGTTCACCATCCATATTATCATCATATTTTTTGTTCGATCGTTTGTTTATACCGCACCCGTCTCGATCGCTTATAAGAACGATCCATTCGCCAGTCTAGTTTAGGGACCTACAGCAGTGGTTGCATATGCGACTGCTGGTTGGCCGCACATGTAACATCGGTCGCAAATGGTCGCAGCAAAGCAATTATGACCTAAGTTTTTTCCACCACATTTTCGGTTGCAAAACGTTCGCAACAGTGCAATTGTGACCAAAAAGATGGTCTCAAATGCCTAGTTTTCTAGTACTAAACGCTTAGTCCAGTCTTCGGCTCCATCCTCTCGACCTTAGACTTCGGGGCATATTACCCAACATATGTTTCTATTTTCCAACAACAACTTTTAAACCCGGTTTAATGAGATTGGTTTCATAATTATTAATCACATTAATAACAGAATACGCAGCGGAATATAAAACGAGTAATCACCATTTAACGGAACCGTACAGGATCCGGTTACAAACAATACGAGTACAGTCAAACAATCAAATTAAATATAAACCAAAACCCACAATATTTAATTTTACCTCGGTTAATGAATAACCGGTTGAGACACCGAGGTTCAACGAACAACGCTAGATGATGAACAAGTAACCGGACAGCGGCGACGACAACCTTTGATGGTAGCGACGGCGTGTTCCGATCAGCGGCAGCAAGAAACAAGGACAGCAAGTGGCGGCGCGGGAAACGGAGGCGGTGACTACGCTGCGGTGATGTTCGGCTTTTAAACTGATATAGTCAGTTTGTTTTCTTTTCGTGAAAAATCCAAAATCCCAACAATTGGAATTGAACTCCACGTAATATGGAGCTTGGTGGCGGCAGTAAGAACTTTCTCCAAAAGTTAGCCATATTTTAGGTTTTATTATATATATATATATATATATATATATATATAAATATATAATTATTGGCCTCCAAAGTCCAACTCGTTTAAAGCCCGAACAAGTTTATTTACTTAGTAAATAAACTATAACATTTATAACCATTATAAATGATAATTCCGTCATTTACCGATTATACAATGTAAGCGGATTTTTAGTTCGTTGCCCAAGGTGTAACTCTCACGGGTCACAACCCGATCGGTCACGTTGACTTAAGCGAACCGGTCCATATTTCCAACACAACAATGGTCCAATGTATTTGTTTATGGAATTGTATCAGAAAATTCATATATCTAATAGAAGCCCGAACTATTGTGGTACTAATACTTGAACCTGATACAACTATTTATTGCAATACATATTACTAATATAAACAAAATGAATATAATACCAATGAATGGAAATTATCTTGTGACATAACCTTCTTCTTTTTCTTGTTCAGGATGATCATCACACATAGTCCCAACAGAATGACTTATCCAAGACCAACAGGGATGATAATGGCCTAGGGTTTCTTTTTGTTTTTCGAACTCCTTTGGTCTTTTTTTTTTTTTGCAAATATCACAAAATCGGGCTAGAATCGTATACATTACAAATCGCATCTTAACTAGACTAACAAAAAGAAACGTTTTGTAGGGCCAACATTTGTGACTTGCGATATCAATAAGGCAAAACTCGTTAAATATATTTGATAAGGAAATAACTAAAGCGGACGTGAATTTCGGATCCGAGACAAGAGCTTCGACACGCGTTTAACTTCAACGGGGAGAAAGCTTCTAGAAGAATATGTATTAAGCTATAAATAGAGTATTTTGTAGTCTTTTGTGTGTTTGTGTTTGTAAGATGTAAATCACCACCCAAGGGGAGCTCACCTTGGGTGGGTCAGTTCTTTGTTTAATTTATCAATCTTTTAACCGATAACGAGATCGTTCACTATCCATATTATATTTATATTTTTGTTCGGTCGTTTGATTTACCGCACCCGTCTCGAAAACAGTGTCAAGAGCAAAACCGTACGAGTGGTTGTTTTGGGACCTACACGTTTACGTAACTCAGTAGCGCTCATTCAGATGTTATGTCTTGCCCGCGAATCGGAAGTGTTCTCAATATCTAGCTATCAGCTCGTTGTACCATACCAAACAATCAGTACCTAGTTTGATGTCCAAAGTTGCATAAGCAGTACACTTACACTCCTTGTACATTTCAAAACTTACATTGCTCCAAACTCATATTTCTATCAAACCATGATTGGCTAGTGTCTGGAATTTTGACAAATGAATATTTTCGAAACATTTCCCCAACACCACAATCCAACGGCGTTTCCCTCTGGCAACCGCTCGTCCAATCTGCCATATTCCATTGGTCGGGAATTTTAGGCGTGAACCCTCTTAGACTCCCACAATTAAGGGACTGTCCAATGTCACAATTCCCATGAACCCCACACAGAGCATATCTTTCACAACTATCCGTTGTGACTGATGAATACATAAACCATCCTTGCGTTCGGTTGATCCGAAAACCGATCAAGGTTTTCGGTTTGCCCACCAGGTGTTCGATAAAATGTCTCAATGAGTTAATCGGTTTTTTTGGGTTTACGGAGGGGAGAGAAACTGTGGGTTGCTCTCCTTTCGCCTCTTAGTTCGGGTTTTTACTCCCAAACTCAACTCGAGTTTGTTTGTTGGCCTTTCGTCTTGTGGGGTTATGACTAGGGCTCAGATTGTCAACGGAGCCACATCGGGGGAGGTGGGCACGGGCTATTGGACGTGCCCGTTTAGAGGATTCCATTGCTGCCCAGATGGATTGGTTGGGTCCAAGGGGATCCAAAGGTTAGGGGCACATATAAAGCGGTTACACCTATATTCGGATGACAAAAAATGCCCTATGTGGGATGCGGTATCCGGGGATTGTGAGCTTTTTGTTGCGTTGGCAGATGCTCTAAAGGTTGCCAAACTATGGTTGTGCGGTGAGTGCATGTCTTTACAGGCCCTCAATCGGCATTCTCACCATGTAGAGAAAGTTATCAAGTTCAAAGGTGATACGGGAGGGGTGGAAGACTTCATTGTCGGGATCCCTAAGCCACAACTTGCGATAGATATAGCTCCTTTGGGTGGGATAGTTTTGGACGCTACCCTCCTTGACCGTATTTTCGCACTTCCGGTAAAGACAGTTAAAAGCATCCCTTCTAGCTGTCACATGGCATTTGCCCATGCCTTATCTACTTCATTGTGCAAGGTGGTGTCTAGGCCAGAGTCCATTGAAGCGTGGGTTAAACTTTTGATATTACCCCGTTGCACATTACAAGTTGTCAAGCCTTCCAACCGACAGGAGCGTAGATCGAGGAATAGGAAATCCTTACAATGCCATTCTATTCGGCAGGCCCTAGCAAGTTGGGGTGATTGAAGCGGATGTTTTGATCTTATCCAATCGCTCTTTTAACCAACCGATGGATATGGGCTCAAGAGCCGATGAGGGCTCTTTCGGGGGTGATCATTCGAGGGAGGGCCTCAATGCTAAGCAATGTATTTGGAAAGTTGCCGATGGGCACTTCACGGCCGCAGTTAAAGTTTTGTGCTCTTCGGGTGTTGCTCCTCTTGGTGACGCTACTATGAAAGCGTTGCTTGATAAGCATCCCGTCTTGCCCCCGCCCGCCTTGCCTGATGCCTTACTCTCAGTGGCCCCTTTGGTTGTGGACGTGGAAAGTTTCCTAGGGTGTATTAAATCGTTTCCTAAAAGGACTTCATGTGGTAGAGATGGGCTTAGGGCCCAACATATTTTGGATGCCCTATGTAGGGAAGGATCCGCGATTGCCGTGGGGTTGCTTAAGATTATCACTGAGGTGGTTAACTTGTGGTTAGGGGGGAGATGCCCTGTTTCTTTGGCGGAGTTTGTGGCCTCGGCCCCTCTAACGCCACTTCTTAAGCCCGACAATGGGGTTAGGCCTATTGCCGTTGGCGCGATTTGGAGAAGACTTGTATCCAAAGTGGCTATGAGGAGTGTTGGAAAAGAGATAGCAAAATACCTTGGTGATTTTCAATTCGGGGTGGGGGTCCCGAGTGGAGCGGAGGCGGTGCTTCATAGCGCGAATAGATTTCTTAATATGTTCCACTCGGATGGGTCGTTGGCTTTGCTTACAGTAGATTTTTCTAATGCCTTCAACCTGGTGGATAGGACCACCCTCCTGCAGGAAGTTCGTGCCAGATGCCCATCTATTTCCCTATGGGTTAGTTTTCTTTACAGGCAACCTGCAAGGCTATATGTAGGGAATGATTGTATCCAGTCAACTACTGGGGTTCAACAAGGCGATCCTTTAGGACCCCTTCTCTTTGCTTTAGCTTTACACCCCCTCATTCATCAAGTACGAGATGGTTGCAAGTTACTTTTCCATGCATGGTACTTAGATGATGGCACGATTATAGGAGACGCCATTGAAGTGGCTAAAGCCTTGGATATAATTAGATCTAAGGGCCAACTTTGGGGCTTAAGCTTAATATTAAAAAGACAGAAGTATATTGGCCATCGTGCAATGGGGTAAAGGCAAAAGTAGGTTTATTTCCTATAGGGATTGGGAGACCGGAGTTAGGGGTAAAACTCCTTGGAGGTGCGGTTAGCCGGGATGCTGGGTTTATCAGTAGTTTGGCCATTACCAGAGCTTCAAGAGTCGTGGAACTAATGAGATGTCTTACTCGTCTGCGTGACCCTCAATGTGAGCTTCTCTTGCTTCGCTCATGTATGGGGGTGGCTAAATTGTTGTTTGGACTCCGAACATGTCAGCCTATGTTTGTTAAGGAAGCTGTCTCTGTTTTTGACAAAGGGCATCGAGCGGCGATTGGGGATATTGTGGTATGTGAGGGTTCGTTTTTTGGGGATTTTCAATGGAGATTAGCCTCTCTCCCTATCCATTTCGGTGGTTTAGGGTTATATTCAGCTGAGGATGTTTCCACCTATGCTTTCGTCGCCTCGAGAGCACAATCTTGGAAGTTACAGGACCACATTTTGCGTGATTGTGGTGGTCATGGGTTGGATTCCGATTTTGGGTGTGCGATGGATTATTTGCACAACTCTATTCCTGATTTTGATCTTGGCGGGTTCGCTAATAAAGACACCGCCCCCTTAAAGCCCAAAATGCTTTAGCGAGTGCCCTTTATAGTAAAACCGTCCAAAGTTTGGGAGAAAAGTTTGGCATGTCCTCTCGTCAAATAGCGGTATTAGAATGTCTTCAGGCTCCTCATGCTCTCAAGACTTTTTGACTGTCACCCCAATCGAAGGGTTAGGCCAGCACATGTCAGCAGTGGAGTACCGAGCCATTCTTAAATATCGTTTAATGATCCCACTGTTCCCAGTTGATGAGCCATGCCCGGTTTGTCGTAAGGTTTATTTAGATAATTTTGGTGAACACACGGTTCATTGCAAAGAACTCCCTGGGTTCAAATATAGACATGATTTGATCAGAGATGTCCTTTGTGATGTGTTAAAATGGGCGGGAATCTCGGCAAGAAAAGAGGCTCCTGTGAATTTCTTGTCGGATCCACGTGAAGGAAGGTCTACTCTCCGACCAGCGGACATTCTTGTGTTTGGATAGGCGGGGGGAAGCATGCTTGTGCAGACCTTACTGGGGTGTTCCCTCTTGTCGGGCTTAGGGACACCGGGTTTGTTGCTAGGCATGCCGTGCTAAAGGCAGAAGCAGGAAAAATTGTTAAGCACGAGAAGGCGTGTGTGGAGAATCAACACGCCTTCATTCCTTTTGCTTTTGACACATTTGGGTCTCTTGCCCCCGATGCTGTTGGGTTTCTAAAAAGAGTTCAGCGGGTCGTGCACAGTAACTCATCGACGCCAAAGAACGATAACTTTGTTTTCAGTAGGATCGGTTTTGCCATTCAAAAGGGGGTGGCGGCGCAGCTTGTTGCCCGCTTACCTGCCTCTTTATTGTAATTGAATCCTTCTATTTTTAATATAATTTAGTAAAACCAATTGACTAAGCAACATGTATACAGCTGAAATCTCTATTTCGTCCATGTAAAACGAGCGTCTATGTCTATAAACTGGATTCTGCCGGTAGTTCATGTTGCCACTATATGCAAAACCATTCCAAGAACCTAGTCTATACTGAATCACATCTCCATTCTTTTGAAATATTTGTGGGAGACCATTAAAATTCATATAAATCATAAACGAACCCGGATATGGATCATCCTCACTCTTCCACGATGTTTTGGGAGGTATTGCTCGGACTAAAGAATCCGAGCACGCTCTAATGGTTTGATTAATGGATATGATATCTGATGCTATGGTACAAATGAGTAATGTGTGAAAGCAAAACAAAAGTATGACTAGTTCCTCCATTGACAGTATGATGATTATTTTTGATAACTTCAATTTATCAGTAAATATAGTTAGTTATGTTGATTGGCTGGTCCAAGTTAACTGATTCGAATTGAGTATTTGTTGTTCGAACTTTTAATCTTCTGGAACAATGTACACTATGGGGTTTGAACCTTTGACATCCAATTTAACATCCTAACCACCTTATCACCCCACTAAAGTGGGAACGGCGGTGTCCATCTTTGGACTTTAATTAAATAGGGGTAGACTATAATTACAATTATTTGTACTGTTAACAGGCTAACAAAAAAGAATTGAAGAGTTATATACAGTTTTAAACAAAGACAGGTTTTTATATTTATAATAAAAAGTTACAAATTAATCTATCTTTTCTTCTTCTAGGAAACTTGTTTTGTACCTTTGGGAGAACGTTGGCAACCACTACAAGTAAAGTGAGCAATAGCGGCGACTCCTGTCGTCGCTAAAAGATGAGTGAAAGATGATTATTAATCAAATTGAACACGGAAATGAAACAAAACATGTGTAATTTCTCATTAGACGGTTAAATTACAAAACTTATACAAAAAATTTAAATGAAATTACAAGAGGTGGCCGGTGGTTGGAATGAAAAAAAAACTGTGGCTGAAGTTGCATGTTGCCGGAGTTTGACGCCTTGACCATAGTTGGAGCTTGAAAACACAATGGCAGAGCTTGAGCTTGAGGGCGTGGAGCTTGATGATGGCGTGTGTGGTGTTGATGAGAATGGGTTTCGCGTATTCAAGTTTCGACGAAAGACTTGTATTATTTATTTATTTTAATGTAAGTTTGTTATTTGTAAATAATTAAGGTTGGGGGCAGCTTGTGATGTTTAGGTTTAGAAATTTTATTATTATCAAACAATAAGGAAATGTAGAAAATACATTTTTTTTCATATATATGATGTACTTATTTATTTTATTTGTAACTTTATTATTTAGATCATTCACAATCACGAAGGTTTTCAAACGAACCCTGATGGGACAAGTGAATACGTTAATTCTTTACAAACAGTCAAAACATATTTATACTCTATAAGATGAACGAATTGTTCGTCTTAAAGAGTCAGTCAAACGTTTACATGAGATTACGTGATCTCTAAAACGTTATAATACAAAATAAAAAATAAAAGCAACTCAGACCTGTAACATTCGTTAAATTTCAAACCTGAAAACCGACCCATTTTAAAGTTTCGATGTGATTCGGTTAATTATACATACACTTATATGTTACATATTTTGTATGTAATAGTTTTTCTTTCCTAAAGCTATTTAATCATATTAATTATTACTAATATATATATATATATATATATATATATATATATATATATACTTGTTTTATCCCCGCTTGTTACGCGGTTGCTTTTAGTTTTTTTTTTAATTTCTGGTTGTAAATATCAAAAGATCATGAGTTCATGAATTTAAATTAAAATAATACCACATATTAACCAATAAAAATCATGAATTAATGATAATGAACAATGAAAGCAAGAATTGATTAAACCTATCGAATGAAGATAATCGCAGAGAAGCAATACTTTACACACAACACACATTAAAGCATATGCATACATGAATCACAATATATATATATATATATATATAATCAACTTCGATGTTTCAAAAGCTTACTAATAACCATATAAAGTACCAAAAAAGTCGGAAATATAAATTTCAATCAATCAATCATACCCAGTGGAATCCGACCAATAGCAAAGCTATAAGTAGGGTCTGGGGAGGGTGGGATGTAGGCACACCGTACCTCTATCCGATGGGATAGAGAGGTGGCTTCCAGGGAGACCCTAGATAACATTGTATGGGAGAAAAAGAAGGGGCATCAAATTACAATAGTGATAAAATTGATAATAACATGTAGTAAAATTAATAATACTAATACATGTATAGAAAACAATATAGAACTCAATGAGAAGAGAAAACATAATGGTGTGTGACCAAATTCAGGTAAAGAAAAACCGCTAAAGTATTATTTTCTCCCTAAAAATCCTTAGCCTTAATTCTAAGTCTCCAAGAATTTTTATCCTCAACCATGTCCTCTAAGAGGCTTAGGTCTAGCAAATCATGTCTAGCAAATCATGTCTAATCCTCTCATCCCAAGTCAATTTAGGTCGGCCTCTACCTCTCCTCCCCCCTATAGTAATGTTTTCTACTGATCTAACAGAGTTCGTCATCTGTCTTCTCTTCACATGTCCAAACCATCTCAATCTCCACTCTCTTATCTTGTCGGATATGTTAGCTACCCCTAATCTCTCCTGAAAAACCCTGTTAACAATATACTTTCAGCATTCAAAAACAGGCACATTCCATCTGTTTAGGCTAGCATCATTTCGTACTTATTTCATGCATTCCTCCAACCGCAGGGAAAACACGTTATATGGGGCTACCTGTAGATATATAGTTCGTGCATTGCAAACCATCTATTACCGGTAAAGATAAAAAATGTTTAATTATAGATATAAAAAAATTATGATTATTTTCGCAAACATTCTTGCAGCTTATGGTTGTTACAGAAGAAAAGGGGTTGTTCATTTACACCAAAAATGAATACACACTCCCAACAATTAGCAATGCAGACATGCTTTGCTGTTGATATCACATGAATCCTTTCACAGTATCTTGATTTTGAAAATCAAAATTGGTTAGTGTATAATAAAAATGATTACCTCTGGCGCAACTATCTTGCGTATAAAAGTTTGTCGTCTTTAACCCGTTAACCAACTGACTCGTTTGCCTGAGGTTGGTAACAGCTAAACCTAAACCTTAATTGCTACAAGGCAAAAGCTACCCTAATTTTATCTTTTAAGTAATTCATCTCTAAGAAATTAAACTCAACTACTAGTATACATCGGGTTTATATATCAAAAAGTGGATATAAGGTTACATCTGATCAGTTTTGACTAAATGAGGCAAATGTGTTAGAATATATATATATATATATTGGAATGATATTTTGAAGACTTGATGAGTTGTAAGAACTTTAAGAACTCAATTTTGGACCACAAATTTAATTAAATGAGTTAGAATATGTGGCTGAGATTAAATTTGATTAAAAAATGAATCAGGAGAGATAATAAAGATTTTTGTTAATTACACAAGTTTAAATTTAGTTACACATGTGTAAAAAGTTGATTTGGTGTGTAAAAAATTACGGTAATTTTTTGTACATTACTTACACTTACCTATTACACATGTGTAAAAAAAATTAAAAAAAAAAAAATTTGTTAAGTTAAATTCTTTCGAGTTCTTAAAACTCAAAGCGGTTCTCAAAAGATTTCAATCATATATATATATATATATATATATATATATATATATATATCAGTTATACTTGCATAAATGTATATAATCTAAAATGACATTTAAAAGTTCAAGGCTTTTTTCTAAAAATGATGCCACCATAATGACATCTAAAAAATAAGCAAAACTAAATGCCTATTATATAATAATAATAATAATAATAATAATAATAATAATAATAATAATAAACTAACTTTGTTGTAGTTGATGTCTGCAACTTCTTATATGGACCAACCAAGCAAAGATGCCACATAAGCAAGCACAAAGTTGATATTAGTTGGATCTCTATGGAGTCACCATAAAAAAGATTTTGACTCATTTGGTTTTGGTACGCATCAGGTGGTGCACTGGTCTCCAATAATATCTTATCAAAAGGCACCATTTTCAGCATCTTATTCGCCTTACTTTCTTTTATCCCATCTGTTAAAAAAACGCAATCATTTATTGATTATATACATATATTATAGATGAGCAAAAATGTCCACTTGCTTCATCAACATCAATTAGCTCTTGTTTTCTCATAAATTGCCATTTTGTTATGTGTATACTATAAGGGTGTTTAGTTTCAAGTTTCAGTAGAGAAAAGATTCTCAGGATTTGAAGCCATAAACGATGAAAATCGCATCACAAGTCTATATGTTTTCTTTCGAATAACATTTGGCTGCGACATGAACAACCCCGGTTTAAACAAATGATTTTAACTTTTTTGGTGTCTACACGATACGATTTCTATCTTAAAACAAACACAAAGATAAAAATTTAATAATCACCTGCAGTACATGGCAATAAACATTAAAGCCCGTAATTCCATGAAACTAACAAAAACATAACCTAATAAATGACACAAGAGTTAAACATGTCATTTATATGTTTACTTTCTATCATTATACATTTTTTTCATTATATAATCTACAATTGAATAATCACGAGTACACTATCTCCAAAACAAATTCGTTCATATTCGTACGAAGATAGATATGCATAAAAATCCATATTGTCGAACACCATGGCAAATGGTAATGGTGCGCTTTAGTCATTCAGTAATAAGCATACATTCTTTTTATTATTTTTAACATAATTAATCATATATAGTTGATTGTTGTTTTATAGTTCATACGTATCAACTGATGTGTTATAGTAGGCATCGATTAAAGCGTCACAAATCAGTCTTAAGCGGGCTTAATCGCCCATAATCGACGCCGATTGGCTCTAACTCCGGCCCAACTTACAGTTAATTTCTGGCAAATTCTGACCATTTTTGGGCCAATATTGTACTAATCAATGGCTTTTTTACAGATCGATGGAGAATAGAAGAATACATGCATGCCAAACTACCGGAGAGAAAGGCGGAAACAGTTGAGAATGATAAACAAAGAAATAGAAAAATAGTCTTATAGAAACTTATTCAAAATTTAAGTGTGATTGGAAAAGAGAAAACCATAATATTTAATATTGCATTATTGAATTAACTATTTTCATTATTTTAAAGTTTCTGTATTGCTTTTCCAAAAAAAAAGTTAGCATGATTTATTTTAATATTTTTTCCTATCGTAAATTCGTACAATTTCTTGAACAAGTTTTTACTTAGAATATAATTCACAATTTAATTTCTTATATATTTTTATTTTTGTGATGTCTTTCAAAATCAGTTTTTTTTCCTCAAATGATGCATGCCCATAGCAAACGAGGAACCAAGTAGTTATTTTATTTTCTTTTGTTACTTCATTATTTAATTATATATTATGGTGTTTTTTTTAATAAGTCACGCTATAGTGTTTTAGTTCACATAGATGTTCATCGTGTTTTAGTTTGTATTTTATGAATAGCTTGTATATTTTCTTTATTCATAGTGTTTTTATCCATTGTAATTATCTTCGTTATTCATACTGTTTTTGTTCTTTGTAATTATTGTTAGATGAATTATAGTGTTTTTGTTCATTGTATTTTAAAATTGGATTTTGGTTACTTGTAATTGTATTTTAAAATTATTGGTGTGTTTTTGCTAATGATGTTATGTCAAGAACAATATGTTGATGTTTATTATTGGTGTGTTTATGTTATTGGTGTTATGCCAAAATGAAATATAACATAGTGATTATCATGAACGAATCAACAAAAAATGAAATCTAACACACCGACCAACATAAACGATTCCACAAAAATGTTGATTTTTTAAAATGTATACATAAAATAACACAGTGAATCTAAAAAAAATTGTATTTTTGGAATATTAGATTTGATCTAACCTAAAAAATCGCAACTATTAATTGCATATTGATAGTTTCTTTATATAATAAAACACATTAGACGATTATGCCCTTGGAGTGTTATAAAACAAATATAAAAATATAACACATCCACAAATAAACCCACTTGCAATCTTAACCATTAGATCATTCAATCCAACGCACCAGATCTCTTCCTACACTTTTTAGACACACTTCAGATTTTAGTATAACCTCTCCCTATATATATATATATATATATATATATATATATAAATAAAAGTTATAACACTCATGATTTTTTTTTCTTTATTCAAATATCACATAAATAACATAATTGATGTTTAACCAAAGTACATCCTTTTAATTTAGTTATGTCACATTTATTTTACCTACAGTTATTTATTTTTAAAAGATGAAAAATATCTTTCTACACCATTTAAATTTTGGTCAAACCTCCTTCCCCAAAGCATTCTCCTAATCAATTTTATCATTAAAATATTCTTAAGAGTAACCTCCTTACTTTCGTATAAATAAGAACTCACTCCCACCCCTTTCATTCTTTACACCAATCTTTGAACACTTCAAGAGAATTATTTCTTTATTTTCCATCCATTTCAGATGTAGGATTTTATTTATTCAAGTCTTCTTCATCTTATTTCTATTTATTTTAATTCTTGTTCATACTAGTTAATCAAATGGTCACATGAAAATAACACAATCATGACTGGGAATCCACATAATCCGTACACCATGGTGTATAGGGTGGATGAGAGGAAGAACATAAGAAGATGATCGATTACACGAAGGTCAAACTTGAAACGTTCTTGCATCTTTATTTATCTGTTTTGAATCTTTATTTTTTTATTCAAAGGACCCAAGGATTTTTTATTATATATTCTCATAAATGTTATATAATCATATCTAAAAAGGTCCATAATTTTATTTCATCAAAATCCTTTTTGAAATCGTTAAAATATTGCTTCTAGCAATATTTCAGTTTTGCTATTAGATATGTCCGTCAAAGAAATAGGCATATGTTGTTCATAACAAACTGAAAGAGTGCAATGCCTGATTCTATGATACATTTCATTGAAATACGGTTCTAAAAACTATTTTTACGCATTTTAATTCATTCGTATGAATTCGCAATCAATATTTTATAAGCAGTATGCTAATTCGTACCCTCTGATTTACATGGCTGTTTCGGCCTATTTAGGTTACGAATTTGTAAAACTTTTCTAAATGAAAGTTGTTCAAAACATTCTAATTTAGTAGACTGGAAAGTCTTGATTTATAATAAACTTGTGTGATATTTTAAATACCTTAAACAAAACAGAACAGTTTTCTGTCCAAAAACCAATTTTGTATTTGATCTTCCTTTTTGATCTTTTCCTTGTTTTTATCTTTTATTTATTCATTTAATTTAGTATTCTTTAAATTTTACAACCCCGTTATCTTGTCCTTAATTTTGTATCTTCTTTATTACTTATAGTTTCGTGAGATTCGACCGCTTCGGTTTGTTAACTCGCTTTCGGTTATTATTTCAAGTTGTCTTCAATCTTAAATGTGAGTTTCTCACACCCCCTTTTTAACCTTTTTACTATTTTGGGGGTAGCATATATATCCTATAAACATTACAATTTTTTTTATTCATTATTTACAAACTACAATTCGCTACATGGACTTGTGTGGTTACTTGTTACTTGCTCAAAATTACTTGCATATAGATTACTTCAAGATAGTATGATCATACGCCCCCATTTGCGCTCAAGACCTTGTTGTTATAAGTAAAAAAGGCATCATTATCCGAGCACATTGGTTGTTACCAACTGGAAAGGACATTACTTGCGCTTATCCGAGTACGTTGTGTAACATCCCGTTTTCTAATTCGGTTAATAAATGAAAATAAGAGTTGTTATGGGTCGGGCTAGTGTTGGGTAAATGGACATGGGTTATGGACTTGGGTTATGAAGAAAGAGGAAAAGACCATGGGCTTAAGCCCATGATCCATAAATATATAAACCTTTAATCACCCATTGATCATTCATTTCACACATATTCCATACACCACCAAAACACACACTTAGCTCTCTCTCATCTTACTCTCTCTCTCTCTAGCCGAAATCACCAAGTAAAACCGATCCCGATCCCGATCCAAGGTATGATAGTATTTTGTTGTATAAGCTTAAACCCGTTAGATATAGTCATGAAACGACGAGCCGACATCGTTAAACCGTTAACGTCACGAGATCCGGGTGGAATCGGGTATAAACCGAGCCAAAGATGAGCTTAGGGATCACCCTAGCTCAGATATGGATCGAACGGGGCGAAAAACGGTGAAAAACGAGTTAAAACTCGTTTTTCCGGCAAGTCCGCGGTTTTCCGGCGACGGCGCCGGAAAAGTTAATACGAGGTAGGTAATGTCAGGGAATGTTCTAACATTCCCTGACCTAACCCTAGTTCGCTAACGGGTATTTAGCGAATTAAGGGTGATTCGCTAACTAATTCGTCTTAGGGAGCATAACGAACTAGCTCTAGTTCGTGTCCGGTTCGTTAAGGGAAAAGGGTAACGAATTACCCTTGATTCGTATAGCCAGTTCGTTAGAAGAAGATAATGAATTAGATGGACCGATTCGTTACCTGGACTGGTTTGCTATGGACTGATTCTCTAAGAGTCCAGTTCGTTAGAGGGATTCAATTCGTTACAGGAACCGGTTCGTATGACAACCCGATTCGTTAAGAATAATGTAATGAATTGGAAGTTTAACATAATGAAAAGAACAGTCCCTGGACTTAGAAAAAAATGATTTAATTACAAAGAAGCCCTTGAACTTTTAAGTTAGCAAATTAATTAACGATTCAAAATACTAATGGAAAATGTGTTAAGACAGTTAATAAAAATGTGTTAAGACAGCTTAACCCCAGCTAGGGGCTCTGCCCCTTGGACCCCGCTAGGGGCTGCCGTCCCTAGAACCCCACTGCCAGGGGCGCTGCCCCCGGACCCCCGTTCGTTTTGGGTTATAATCCAACTAGAAATATGATATGGATAGCGATAGATAATTGATACGTGTAATTGTTATACAGTTAGTCGTGCACAGCTCAAGAGAGGAATAACTATAAACGGTGAACGTAACCGAGTTCAGGTGAGTTTCTAACCCCATTCCTTGTTATGTTTTCGGGGCTGTGTGCATACTCGATGTGATTAGTTAATACACTTACCTTAAGTGGTAAGTGTATGCTTTATATGATTATGTGTGGATGAGTGCTTGACGGTGCGTGAACGATCTTCGGATATTGCATGTACCGACGGGTGATAGTTTGAAGATATGAACGAGTATATAAAGTGAATGATTGCTTCTCGGTACGTGAACGATCTTCAGATATTGCACGTACAGTTAAGTTATAATGTTATGTATAATGTACGAATGACATGTATGTATGTTATGAAGGAATGTAAGAGATAGCCAGGTACAGAGAAAATGGACTGAGCCCTAATAATACTCAAGGTAGAAAAGGGACTGAGCCCTAATAATACTCAAGGTAGAAAAGGGACCGAGCCCTTTATTGTCTCGAGGCAAAAAGGGACTGAGCCCTAATAATACTCAAGGCAGAAAAGGGACCGGACCCTAATAATATTCGAGGCAGAGTAGAATAATGTAAAGTATAATTTAGAATAAAGTATGAAGGTAAGTATGTATATTGTGTACGAATTATAAAAGTATGAAGTACGTATGGAAGTACGTAGTTATGAATGTATTGAATGTTGTATGATTAACTAGAACTCACTCATCGTAGTTGACTTTTAGTATGCACGCAGGCTAATCGACTGAGACAATTGGCTTGAGGAAGACACATGGTAGGATCCGAAGAGGCTGGCATCTGGAGATTTGTCGTGATGTTAAAATACTATGTTTTATGTTATGATTTTGAAAGACAAGTTATGGATGTTTGTAATGAATGGTTGACTTTTATATTATTCCGCGAAAGTTTTTATTAACTCTGATATTTAGAACCGCGTTTATGAGTAAATTCAACATCAAAAGTGAGGCACCGGTAACGGGGCCTTACACGTTGGTGCGCAATTCCAACCGGAAATGATCTTACTTGCTCATTTAAACTTGTCCATGGAATTGTATGCTTTTTATGTAGTTATATCAAAACTTGTGTGAACTCACAAACTATTCATTTAGTTGACTTTATTCTATATATATGTTACAAGTACAATTAATGGAGGATGAAACGGAGAAGACACTGGAACTTAGGTTATATTAATAAATGGACAAGTTTTTAATTGTTCTTGTATTTTCCTTGTATTTCTTGTTACAAACTTGTGTACTTGATGTTTAAATTAATTAATGATAATATTATCACTTAATAGTATCACATGTGTTTTGATCAATCTGTACGTCACACTCAGGCGTTTTTGCTTTAGCCGGGGTGTTAGAAGGCTAATTACACATGTGTATGGATCCAAAAATCCTTACTTATGGCCTAGTGTGTGACCCAATAGTTGGTACCATATATTGTATATAAATCAGAGTTACGTTCGTTTAGCGGAAGTCTTATAAAATATAAGGATCAAAGTTGTAATATTACAAAAGATGGGATTATAAAAGATTCCCGTTTAAGTTTCAAAAGATTATTTGTTTTAAATTACAACCCACCATTTTATCATATTATGGGTTATACAAAATAAATCCGAGCCATCGGATATAAGTAGCACTTCGACAGTCCAAGCGCTATTCTTGTTCACCTGCAAAATGTAAATAAAATACGTCAGCAACGAATGCTGGTGAACATGCTAACGTAAAAACATTTTCTTTTACTTTATTACCCCTCGAGACTACGCCTGCCTCGGCCCATCGTGGCATAGGAATAACAAAGTTAAATAACACATTTATAAATTCAAGTCTCTACTCTAGGTCACCTCAGCAAACACCGCAGCGTTCGACTTAGTTAAGTACCCGTAAATATACACAATGATCGTACTTCCCGCGGGAAAGCGTCCTACCATCAAGGTGGTGCGATGTGCCCATCGCGTACTACCACCTATGTAAGGATCCAGACATACGTATACCACAGCCTGAGGGCTAGGTTTATACTTTCATTTATAATGGTTTTAGGAACACGTAGTTCCTTGTAAACAATTTTCATATAACATGTTTGACTCGTTTGAAAACAAGTTTATAAAAGTTTGGGGGCGTATTCACCTTATCGCTTTGGGACCGGCTTCAACACCGTCCGAGGGTCTTTCCCTTTTTATCTCACACCTATAGTACGAGTATAAACATTTGTTAGTCGGATATACAATCCGACTTAAGACCTTTAGTCCTATTTTATATCTCTACCTCGATGAACCTTTAGTTCATATATTTCTTTTACTTGAAAACCTTTAGTTTAAAAATAAATTATAAACTTTTATTTTATATAAAAACCCGACGTTTCTTCTTCTCTAAGAAACATATTCTTTTTCTTTTATTATTTAAGAATACTTATTATTACTTAAATAATAACTTCATAACAAATAATATACATATATACTTACACACATATATACATATTTGTAATTCATTCTTTTGTTCTTTTTTTTTATTATGTTTATTTATCTTTTATCGAGGTATTGAGTATAACCTCGATTTAAGGCTTAAGCCCTTAATATAATATTATATTATATTCATTTTGTCGTTACGCCTAACCTTTTTGGCGTTTAGAAACCCTAGGAACTCAAGCAGCACTCCAACGCCGCTCCAATTTCTTGATCGACTTTGGTACACCTTCCTTGGCACGCCTTTTGATAACAAACACCTCTTTGATCGTATGTGGGTGGAGGGTGGCTCAAACTTCGAGGAAACGTTGGTACACAAACGAGGAATCGGGGCACGCTTATCGAGACGGATCGTTAATATGATTGTGGGAATGTAGAGAGATGTTAGAGAGAGATATGTATGAGTGATTTGGTGTGCCTTGGATGAGATCCCGGACTTGCTATTTATAAGAAAAATTTGGGATCCCGTCGTGGTACGCGATGGGCTCCATGGTACCCGTCGCGTAGCGCGACGTAGCCTTGCGCAGTCACTGCGTAGGTCTGCCACGTGGCAGACGGTGTGGTATTAATTATAACATAGATTATAACTTTAACTAATAATGACTATTACACAGATATAAACGGGTTATTCATGTGTGTTCTTTTCAACAACGTTGCAATTTCTTATCTTGACATTACTGCTTACTTAAAGGTTTATTTCTATATAGAGGCATCATTTTCTATTACACACACAGGTGTTTGTGTACGTCAACGTTTGTGTTCCTTTATATGTTTGTGTGTTTATACTTTATATGTATATGTTTTCATGCATACTTGTATTTCACTATGATCTACCCTTTATACATGATTTTCTTATTGACGGATTATATACTTTTAGGTTCATTCTTACGGTTAAGATCGATACATTTAATTGGTCACCGAATTACGTTCATTGATTCCCTGTGTCTTTCTTTCTTTTCTTTTTTATGACTGCATAACTATCTAAAGGGATAAAATAAGAGAGAGAAACCACGACTAGTAAGAAACTAGGCGGGCCAACAGAAAACCAGTTACAAGTACATCAAGCCATCAGGGTATTCATCATATACTATGTCAAAGTAAGACATCTCTGAGGGTTACTGTTTACGTCACGTCAAGAAGCTTTCGAGCATTGAAAAATCAAAGTGTCAAAGCTCGTAAGGTGGTGAGCTTACTTTGGCTTTGGTGATCAGTCTACCCTATCATCAATATTATTATATTAGTCTAACAATGAATGTTATCATATCACATGTTATGATACGAATACCAACGTGTGAAAAAGAGTATAAAAATGTAAGAGACAACTCAAGGTTCGATCAAATATTCCACTGTTCTTAAACCACCCACATTGGCCTAGTCGAGAATCTTTATAAAAATAATAAATAAATAAAGAAAAAAGAAATAGAAAGAAAAGTGGTTTTTCCCTTTCAAACCATGTTGATGGAGCAAACTAGGTCGTATTTAAAGGTGAGCAAAAATTGAATCCGTAACCTAAAACTAAAAAAATTAACCATAATCGAATAAACCAACTAGTATGGAATTAGGTAATGTGTCTTTGTTAAGTGCCTTTAACCGAAACCGAATGTTTGTGTTTTTTCCAAATTTTAAACCTCCATTTCTATCATTTATACCTCCGTTTCCAGCTTTGAATTTTTAAATTTATGCTGCAATTGATTATAACATAGATTGGAACAACATAACCAAGTTTCAAACAAACATATTTCAGTTGCGAAATTTCTTAAACGCCATAAACGAATCATTTTCAACTAGAACGAAGAGAAAAAACATTGGAAAATTTACCAAAATTAACCGAAATCAATCATAATTAAAGGTTAAACAACCATTCGGTTATGGTTAAGTGACTTAATTCCCTACAACCGAATCAACTTTGCACACCCCCTAGTTGTATCTCAAAGTTGGATAGTCTCTTGCCACATGTTAACACGGCCTTTTGGTTTTGTCTCATGATCCATCTCATCTTCAACCCCTTTTTGGTAGATCCGTTGTTCCCAACGGATGCTTAGACCCATCACTTTATATTTAGAAGATCTGATATGCTCCCTGACTATATAATGTCCGCCTTCAGTTATAGGTTATAAATAATCAGCAACAATGTAGTATATGGGTGTTACCGTTAGTTCTTCTGTTCTTGAGTTTTTTTTAAAGGAGGGAAATGAAAGGAAAACTAAGGATAGTTATGAGGGATTAAATTAATGTATTTTCTCAATAAGTTATCCTCCAAAAAATGGGATGATTACGAAGGATACCTTTTTTTAACATAGTTATCCTTTCATTTCCTCTAATTTCTTCCAACTCAAGAATACACCTAATTAAAAAAATTTTCCTTCCCTTCCCTTTCTTATCCTTCCCTCTCCTTTCATTTTCTTTCCTTGGTTAAAAAACTCAAGAACAAGACGTTAGAGTTTCATATTTGATCCCCTTTTGTCTTTGTTTTAATGTATTGGTTTATATAACCTCAATCTCGTGACTATTGGCTATTTTGATTTGAAATAAAATGAATTAGATGCCCTAATTCTAATAGTTACGACACCAGGGGCACCAGTGGGTACCCTCTTTCAGATAGGCCAATTGCCCATGTGGGTATGTGTCTCCGGTAGTGGCCATAGGTAGAGGTGTTCAAAAAAATTTGAATATATATCTGAAATATTTGAAAATCCGAATTATCCGACAATTCAGATTCCGAATCTCGGATATCCAAATTTTCGGATTCGGATAGTGATTTTGAATATTTCGGATAATTAGAATTTTTGGATAATTCGGATTCAGATTTTAATGTTTGGTTGTGCGAAATTTGAACACCAAGAAAAGGTAAACCCATAGAAAAAATCATGAATCCGTCAGTGTGTGTACGTTTGTGTTCCTATATGTGTTTTGTGTTTATACTCTGTATGTATCTAGAGTGCGGATGATCTAGAGCGCTGATGATCTACACTTTATACACGATTTTCGGATTTATGGTTTAAGGTTCATTCTTATGATTAAGATTAATAAATTTAATTTGGCACCTAATTACATTCATTGATCCACTGTGTCTTTCTTTCTTTTTTTTTTAAGGCTGCATACCTATATAAAAGGATAAAGATAAAAGTAGGAGACCACGAGTAGTAAAGAACTAGACGTGCCAAAAACCGAAAACCCGTTACAACTACATCAAGCCATCAGGGTATTTATCATTTACTTTGTCAGGGTAAGACATATCTAATGGTTATTGTTTACGTCACATCAAAAACCTTCCAAGCGTCGAAATTCAAAGTGTCAAAGCTCGTAAGGTGGTGAGCTTACTTGCTTTGGCTTTTGATGATCAGTCTACCCAGTCATCAATATTATATAATTATATGAGTATAACACCCTTTTGAGTTGAGAAAACCCGTGAAAACCCTATGTAACATCGTTTTTTTGTTTTTGTTTTTGTTTTTTTAACATATGTAATATATGTTGTTACATTTAATACAAAACATCGAAAAATAAAAAAATAGTTTCATATTTTATTTACATTTTTTAGCTTTTAAACATATTTTTCAAGAGAGTACTGAAAATGTAACTTTACTTTTACATTTTTTATTAACTTTAATTATGGAACACAAGTTTCAAACTTTTAATTAAAATCGTGTGATTGAGAATGAGTATTTAGAGTTTTCTCAACTCTAATGAATTTTTATTTTATCATAACCCATTACAACAACGAATGCTATCATTAAACATGTTATGGTAAGCATACCAACGTGTGAAAAAGAGAATAAAAATGTAAGAGACAACTCAGGGTTAGATCAAATGTTCCATTGTTTTAAAACCCATATTGGTCTGGTCGAGAATCTTTTTAAAAAAATAAATTAAAATAAAATAGAAAAAGAGAAAAAGAAAGAAAAGTGGTTTTTTTTCTTTCAAATCATGTTGGTGGAGCAACCTAGGTTGTATTCAGGAGTGAGTAAAAACAGAATTTTTATAAAAATCGAAAAAATTAATCATAATTGAATAAAACTAACTGTTATGGTTGAGTGAATCTAATTATCCGTCCATTCGGTTATGATTAGGGTTAATGTGTCTTTGTTAACTGTCTTTAACTAAAACCCAACCTTGTATGTTTGTGTTTTCTTTTCAAATCTTATACCTATATTTCTATCTTTTATATCTTTGTTTCTAGCTTTGATTTTTTAAATTTATGTTGCAATTAATTATAACGTAGATTGGAACACCATAGCTTGGAACACCATAACCAATCTTCAAACCAACATATTTTAGTTTCGAAATTTCTTAATTGAGCTTGAAACACCATAAACGAACCACTTTCAACTGGAACAAAGAAAAAAAAACATACCAAAATTAACCGAAATCAATCATAATGAAAGGTTAACCAGCCATTCGGTTATGGTTAAGTGACTTAAGTCCTCACAATCGAGTCGACTTGACTTTGCACACCCCCTAGTTGTATCTCAAAGTCGGATAGTCTCTTGCACATGTTAACAGGGCCTTTTAGTTTTTTCTCATCTCCATCTACGCATTGGCTCCCCACGGTTTATCTTTTGAAGCTCCAACCCCTTTTTGGTAGATCTGATGTTCCCAACGGATGCTTCGATCCATCACTTTATCTTTAGAAGATCCGATATGGGTGTTCTTTAGAGTTTCATATTTAATTCCTTTGTCTTTGTTTTAAATTTTTATTATTGGTTTATATAACCTCAATCTTGTGACTATGGTTATCCCTGATTTTAATCTTTTGATTTGGAATAAAATGAATTAGATGCCCAAATTCTAACAATTATGGTACCATGGGCATTAGCGGGTACCCCCTTTCAGATAGGCCAACCGCCCATGCTGGTATGTGTCTCAAGTGGTGTCCACAGATAGGGGAAAAAAATCTGATACCGTATCTGAAATACCTGAAAATCCGAATTTTCGGATTCGGCTAGTGATTTTGAAAGCTTTCAGATGGTTCGGATATACGAAATATTTTTATAACTATTAAATACAAAATATTATTTATAAGTTTCGTATAATTTTTTGATATTTTGAATAGTTTTTCCGGATATTATGGATAATTTCGGATAACTTATCGGATATTTGGATAATTTTCAGGTATTTCGGATAATTTTCAGATAGTTTGGATAATTTTTTAGATATTTCGGATATTCGAAATATCCAAAAGTCCGGATATCCGACTTTGAACACCCCTAGCCACAGATTATGATTGCCGCACATTAAAGTAAACGATGTTCTAGAAGTACTTAAACTTATCTGTTGTTTTTATAATAAAAAGACCCAATTACAAATTTTGTCCTTTAAAAAAAGCCAAATTACGGTTCGTGTCCTTTCCTTGCAGGCGGTGTCCTTTAAACTTTTTTTTCCTACAAGTTTTGTCCTTTACGCTAACTGGGTTAGAAAAAGTCAGTTAAGTATGACATGTGCCAGACATGTGATGGGCATAATTGTAATTTTAACAGGGGAATATATTATATATATTTTCTTTTCTTTCTCTCTTCTTTCTCTCTAAGCCATAAATTCCGGCCACCATAACAGCCACCACCGTCGGCCGTACAAAACAGTAAATAATAATAATAATATGTTGCATACCTATCTCCGGCCATCTCATCTTCCTCCTCCCTCCTCCTCATTGCCGCCGGAACCCTAGCCTTCGGCTCTCTCCTCTTCCTCTCCCGCCGCCTCCTCCCACCACCAACCTCCAACAGCCGCCTCCACCGCCAGTACCACACCAACCTCCCTCAACGCCGCTTCAACGTCCGCCGCCTCGATCTCAGCTTCCGAGTCGGCGCCGTTTTCCGGCAGCCGGAGAGCCCACCGGAAAAACGCTCCGCCTGTACCTCCCATTCCATCATCACCACCGCCATACAACCGCCGTAGATCTATTACCGGCGGCTAACTGTTCTTCACAAGGTACGATTCAATTTCTACATCGATCGATTTATGCATCGTTTTAGGTTACCATTCGATTTAATCTTTGTGGGTCAATTTCATCTGGGTGTTATTGATTTTTGTTTGTTAAAGCTTGGATCTTTACGGGTGTTCTTGATTTTTGTTAAAGCTTGGATCTTTATTGTTTCTGGGTCGTTTGTTCTGGGTCGTTTGCAATCTGTGTGTTTTTGATTTTTGTTAAATGTTGGATTTTGAGTGTTTCTTGTTGTTTATGAACCATTGATTTATGTTTGGGATCTGTGAAAATGTATAAGTGATGTCATTGTTGATTGGATTAGGTTTTGATTGAATTTGGATCTGAATCGGTTGGGGGAAATGGAGCCTGAGGGGGTTAAGCGTCGAGGGAGGAAGAGGAAGAGAAGGAAGGAGTTGCAGGTGGTGAAAAGACAAAAATGCCCTCACATGCGTCTCACGTGAGGGCATTTAACTGAGTTTTTCTAACCCAGTTAGCGTAAAGGACATAACGTGTAGAAAAAAAAAGTTTAAAGTACACCGCCTGCAAGGAAACTTAGAAAAGGACACGAACCGGTTTTTGGCTTTTTTTAAAGGACAAAATTTGTAATTCTGTCTAATAAAAAACAACAATAGTAATAATAATACGTTTTTTGAACGGTAGCGAATCTCACGTGTAAACATATACTTTTGGGGCTATCTCCAAGGTCATCCCCTCGACCGTCATGAGACCGTACTCCCCTGATGCGCGGAAACCAGATGGAATCCGTAAACTCTCGCCCCTTGTCGAGTTTAAACTCGGGATTAAAGTCATGATTCGTCCCTTCACCTAGATGTCCTTCAAGCTAACTCAAGTGAGAATCGAACTGATGTTTCCATATTGGAAGGGCATGTCTCTTACCACTAGATTAAGAGAGAACTGTGGTTTTTCGTCGATGTTCACTCAAACCCATAAATACTATTCTTTAAAATAATAATAACGTTTGTTAACTAATAATTAAAAATTTGAAATATTAAATTACAACTAACCAAGCGACACTATGTTGACCTCACGTACCTAAACTCTCAAAACATTTCAAAATATAAAACTGCAACAGACTTCAAAAAGATTTTATTTTCTGTTAGAAGTTAGTTAGGGTTTCAATATTATCATTGTTAGTTAATAATAATAATAATAAAAATGGAGAATCAACCGCTGCAATTGCTAATCGCAGTTGTAGTTTCACTCTTAATCGCCGGTAATTCGTACCGGAAACACTCGCTCGATGTTTCCGGTGCGTTTGCAGGTTTCTTCGTCATGGCGGTTCATCTCGCCGTCAATTACAGGTTGATTAGTTTTCAGTTTCTGTTTAATTTGTAGGTTTTAGTTCAGTTATTGATTAATCAGTATTAAATTTGTTGATTTGAGTTTATTAATTGTTTAATTTGTTAACTGGAGTTCAATTTTGTGGTTTTTGTAGGTTTGAGTTAAATGTATGTAAAATTAGAATTTAATTTGTTGATTAGACTCTAGTTTTTGTTTATTAAGTATCTAGTTTGTTAATACAAGTTCATTTTGTGGTGTTTGTATATTTGTGATCAATTTGTGGTTAATCAGTATTAAATTTGTTGATTTAAGTTCAATTTGTGGTTAATTTTGTAAAATTAGCATTTAATTTGTTGAATAGAGTTTAATTTTTGTTTATTAAGTATTTAATTTGTTGATTCGAGTTCTATTTGTGCTTAATTTTGTGATTTTTTTTGTAGTTTTGAGTTCAATTTGTGTTTAAACAGCAATGAATTTGTTGATTTGAGTTCAATTTGTGGTTATTTAGTGTTTAGTTTGTTATTTTGAGTTCAATTTGTGGTTAATTTTGTGGTTTTTATATATTTGAGGTCAATTTGTGTTTATTAAGTATCTAATTTGTTGCTTTGAGTTCATTTTTTGTTTATTAAGTATTTACATTGTTGATTTGAGTTCGATTTGTGTTTAATCAGCATTTAATTTGTTGATTTTAGTTCAATTTGTGGTTAACATTGTGGTTTTTGTATATTTGAGTTTAATTAGTACTTTGTTTGTTGATTTGAGTTTAGTTTCTGTTTAATCAGTATTTAATTTGCTGATTTCAGTTCAAGTTGTGTTTATTAAGTATTTAGTTTGTTTATTTGAGTTCAAGTTGTGTTTATTAAGTATTTACTTTGTTAATTTGAGTTCAGTTTGTGGTTAATTTTATGTAGATTTGAGCTCAGGATTTGTTTGTTAACTATTTATTTTGTTGATCTGAGTTCAATTTGTGTTTTTTACATTATTCAATTTGTTGATTTTAGTTAAATGTGTGGTTTTTGTATATTTGAGTTCAATTTGTGTTTTATCAGCATTTAGTTTTTTGATATCAGTTCAACTTGTGGTTAATTTTGTGGTTTTTTGTAGATTTGGAGCAATGTTGTTAGCGTTCTTCTTTACTTCATCGAAGCTTACTAAATTGGGGGAGGAGAAGAAACGGAGTATTGATGCTGAGTTTAAAGCAGGAGGTCAACGGAATTGGTACTGTTTTTTCAAGTTTTCACCTAATGAATGATATTTTGTAGTTATCTGTAATTATGATATGACTCTGCCAAATGTGTTCATTGTTAGATCGGATTATGAGCATATATTACTGATTTCTTTCCTGTAGAGGTAGGTCTTCACCAGGGGTCAGCGTTGAGCCCGTTTCTTTTTGCAGTAGTCTTGGATGAGTTGTCAAAGTCGATTCAGGGGACTCTCCCGTGGTGCATGATGTTCGCAGACGATATTGTGTTACTTGCTGAGAAAAAACAAGATCTAAACATGAGGCTTGAGGAGTGGCGAACAACCTTAGAGACAAAAGGTTTAAAGATTAGCCGATCTAAGACGGAGTACCTACACTGTGATTTTGGTGAGATAAACGACAGTGAAAACGCACACATCACAATTGAAGGGCAGGTGGTCCCGCAGGTAACGAAGTTCAAGTATTTAGGATCATTTGTACAGAGCGATGGGGAATTAGACAGTGATGTGACCCACCGAGTTCAGGTAGGATGGTGTAGATGGAAAGCAGCCACAGGTATATTGTGCGACAAGAGTTTCCCGGCTAATCTGAAGGGAAAATTCTATAGGGTGGCAGTTAGACCTGCAATGCTATATGGAACAGATTGTTGGGCCATCAAGAAGGCACAAGTGCGGAAGATGGAGGTAGCAGAAATGAGAATGCTACGTTGGATGTGTGGGCACACAAGGCTAGACAAAATAAGAAACGTTGTGCTTCGCGAGAGATTAGGGGTGGCGAACATAGCAGACAAGATAAGAGAGTGGAGATTGAGATGGTTTGGACATGTAAAGAGAAGACAGACGACGAATCCTGTTAGATCCGTAGAAAACATTACTATAGAGGGGAGGAGGGGCAGAGGACGACCGAAATTGACTTGGGTTGAGAGGATTAGGCATGATTTGATAGACCTAAACCTCTCCGAGGACATGGTTGAGGATAGGAATTCGTGGAGAAGTAGAATTAAAGTTAAGGATTTTTAGAGAGAATTGAATACCTTAGGGCTTAGACTTAACTTATTTAGGTCACATACCATAATGGTATTTCCCTTACATATTTTATTATTATTATTATTAGCTTTTATATTGCGGTTAAACTGTGACCTTATTATTAATATTATTATAATTAGTAGTAGTTTTTTATATAACTATTAAACTTTGATTTCCTTTTTTTTGCTTCATACACATGTTCTTAGAGCCGAGGGTCTCTCTGGAAGCCACCTCTTTATTCCTTTGGATAGAGGTACGGTGTGCCTACATCCCACCCTCCCCAGACCCTACCTATAGCTCTGTTGTCGGTGGGATTTTACTGGGTATGATTGATTGATTGATTGATTGATTGATTTTGTTTAGTATGTTGTTAGTTAAGGGCTGACGTCATGAAATTGTATCTTACTTACCTCCTATTCCATATAGGTCATTGTTTATTTTGATTTTGTAGCAATTTAGTCATTAAAATTAGGGTGGTGTTTGGGATTGATTATTGAAACAATGTATCTGTTTATACTGTGTTTTTTATAAGTAAATAAGAACTACTGAGTGTTTGGATGAAGAAAAGTGTGTATGCGTACGCACATAAGCATAAGTTGTTTAAATAATAGAAGTGTTACATTATCTTCATGATAATGTCAAATAATAGCAATTTTCTCGAAAGTGTTTCACACTGATGAAATATTTTACAATATTTAATGACTAAGTTGGACCGGATCACAGTATAATGACCATTGTGGAACACTATAAGTAAGTTTCTATATTATGATATTAGTCCTTGCAAAGAGTGGTTTGATAACATTTGATGACATTCAAGTTTAGCTATGATCTCTGTACTTTTGTCAAGTTCTGGAGCATTATAAGAGCTTCTATTAAGTTTTAGGGTAGTAAAACACATAAAAGATGTCTGACATGCTGTTTAGTGTTAACCAAAAGCTGTTGCTTATGCAAGTATATATGTTGGTTGCTTTGAACTACAGAACAATCAAGCTCGTAAATGATATAAATATCAAAGTACAATTATTTCTCAAGGTCCAATTTGTACCTGAAACTATATCAAAATTCAAAATCATCCTGTATTATGAATCTGAACTTCATTGTGGGAAGTAATTGTAACCATGATATTGTGTATTACTTGCTAAATGCATTGCTATTCTTGGCATATTTCATTATAGATCAATGTACTTCAGTCGGTGGTCCATTTGGTACTTATGTTCAATAATGTTCCAACGTGGTAGTTATACATCTTTAAAATGGGCTAGTTTGGTAATTTTGTATTCTTGTGAACATGTACTCAGAAAATGTGCTAATTTGGCAATTGTACTTTTGTTGAAATGGACATTTTGGTAATTAAATGATGAACCATCTTATCATAAAGTGCCACATAAGCAAGAACCGGTCATCATAGGTGATCAATTTATGAAATTAGCCCATGTCAGTAAAAAAATAATTACCAACTCGGGATATTACTATGTTGCTATTCTATGATAGTAACCCTCTTTTTCTTTACATCCTAATACAATAACTTGTCATACATTAGTTAAGCTGCACGTTTTTATATTTGTGCCCATCTTCTCTATCAGGATACAAGTATTTTCAAATAGTGCAATTGCAACAATCTTGGTTATAGCATTTTGGAAGTTGAAATCATCACAAGATATTTGTTTGGACTCAAGTGAATCATATATCATAACATCTATTGTTGGTGGCATAATCGGGCATTACTCATGCTCTAATGGAGACACATGGTCCTCTGAGCTTGGGGTACTCAGTGAAGAACAACCACGGTTGATTACTACGTTTAAGGTGAAAACTGTTTATATTTTCTTTTAAATATAAGGATAAAAGTTCAAAATTTTTATGTATAGTGAGAGAGAGAGAGAGAGAGAGAGAGAGAAAGTGAGAGTGTCATAGATGGTAGGCATATAAACGGACCGAACTTTAAGTGAATTGTTTGGCTAAAAGCTTTTGTATTCGTTTATGTAATGAATGAATGAACATGAACAAAAAAATTTGTTCATTTGGTTAAACGAACTTACAAGAACACACGTCTCGTTTGTTCATTTTTGTTCGCTCCTTCACGTTCATTTATGTCCGTTACTTGTTAGTTTACATTTCCTTAAATTCGTTGATATATTCATTTATATTTTTAGGCTCATTACAATTTAATCTAGTTCTAATAGTTTTTTAAACTCAACACATGTACTTTTAATTGCTTTTAGTTCAGTCATGTTCGTTCATTTACATTCATGAACCATTCAAGTGCTTTAACTATGATATACATAATTATATCAAGTCAACACTACATGCAAGTGCTATGTAGTTCTCTACATGAAATCACAACTTAATGTTAAATGGATCAACCCAGCCCAACCCATCCCGGCCCGGCCCATATCAATCCAGTTCCTTCTTGACATGTTGACATGTTAAACAGGTGGTTCGTAGGGGTACCAACGGTGGCATAACAAAAGCCGGTCTTCAAGCAGCTGCAGCAGCGGGCTCTGTGATTGGATTAGCATTCGTTTTACCTGGATTTTTCACAAAAAGTTGCACAAATGATGCGTTTTGGAAACAGTTATTAGTCATAGCTCTCGCTGCATTAGCAGGACTTACAGGAAGTTTAATTGACTCTCTTTTAGGAGCAACATTGCAATATAGTGGATTCTGCAGTGTCCGTAACAAGGTATTCTTTTTATCATGAGACAGTTGCATATATACCCCTATAAACCTAGAAAGTTTAATTGACCTACAAATTAGTTAAAATATCAAATATACCCAAATCACTGAAAACGATTAAATAAGTGACCATTTTACCCTTATTTTCTCCACTTAAAATTGCAACTTTAAGATTTTTGTATATGCCCATCTTTAACTTAAAAAGTTTTTATTTACGTATTTTTAGCTTCTTTCTTTTTGCTAATTTCTTTCTAAAACTTTGCAATTACATATATATGCCCATCTTATCGTCGATATCGATCAAAATTTAAATAAAAATAAGGTTTAAACAAATATTGTTAAATGGTCATTAAGTAAAAGTTCGTTAAAGTTGGGTATATATGAAAATTTTCAATTTTGTAAGGGTATATATCAAATTAATCCTTTTATCATAGCAATATAAACTTTATTTGATTATTTGATAGATATTGTTAAAAGAATTCAATCATGCAAAGATGAAGGATTTTGTATTTAAATAAACTCCACGGGCTTTATCGTTAAGCTTTAAAAGTTTAGGGATTCGATCGTGTAAAAAAGCATGACTTATTCGTTTACTTTTAAGGAATTAAAGAAATTAAATTATGCAAAAATGATTATGAAAGATATTATTTCAACGGTTTTCCAACCCGACATGACCCATTATATATCTCCTCAGATGGTCACTCATGATTATGAAGGTTATATTATTTCAGCCGTTATCTAACCCGAATCGACCCATTCATAAATATACGAGTCAAAGTTGACACCTCTAATATTTCTTGCATATTCTCAGGTTGTATCAAAACCGGGACCAACCGTGAAAAGGATCTCGGGTCTCAGTATTCTTGACAACAACGGTGTGAATGTCGTATCGATACTGTTAACGTCAATGCTGACAGCATTCGTGTGCTTATACATCTTCTAGAAGTAGTCATGACAACAAAATAAAACATCTTGTGAGTTGCCCGATTTACCCCTCGTGTTTCTTGCCAAATGTTATGATTGATGGTAAACATGTATCAGTAATCACTAAATCCCATTCCTTTAATTCAGTAGTTTTGTATATTGGTAATGAAATTTGGTTGGGTTTAAGGTCCAACAGTTACCACTTATCGATAGTCCGAAACGTTGGGAACAGTAAATAGGCGGATCGGGTTTGGGTCAAAACAGGTATCTTGTACCGGATTGGGCCTACCCACTAGGGGTATGTATTCACATGCCATTCGGCCCGTGTTGACAGAAAATCTGTGTTGAACCGCTAACTACATTCTTGAGAAAGGACAAACCGAACCGTCTGGGTTGATTGGGTTGGCTGAACCGGCCCGTTTGGCCGTTTAACAATTTTGTTTTGGTGATTTTGCGGTTTGAAACGGTTAAACAACTGCTTCCAGTTTCTAAACCAAACTGAAACATTAAAACCATCAAACTGCCAAATCCGAACCGTATGGATTTCAAACAGGCTTGACTTTCTTCGGATCAGCAGATATCAAAGGTTTATGAACACTCATATCTGCCATGATCATCTTTTATTCATGGATTAATTTCATATATATTCTCACACACATCATAAATAGCATGTATACCCAGACAAAACTTAAAATATCATATATGCCCTTACAAAATAGTTAAAATATCATATATACTCATTCATTATTAACAATTTAATAAATGATCATTTTACCCTTATTTTTCGATAATTTTAACTTTCGTACATGCCTATTATATAACGAATACACCTTCTACCCATTTCCATTACGTAATGCGTTTATTGATTGGCGTTTATCATCTTTGGCGACAATTAAATCGTCCACTTCTTCATAAATGCAAAACTTTCAAAGGTTTATTGCATCAAATGGTATACACTGTAAATCATTTATCAAATCTAATTGATCCAGGGTAATTCGGTAATTTATTAATTTGTTTTTAATGAACTGAGTATATATGATATATTAAGAAATTTGTAAGGGCATATATGATATTTTTAATTTTATGTGGGTATATATGATATTTTCATTATTTGTAAGGCTATTTTCTTTAAATGTCACAAATATTTAACGTGCTAAATATGATTATAGAGGCTAAAAAACTATATTATAACAACAGTCAAATATTTTTTAATAATATATGATATTTTCATTAAAAATATATCATATACATTAAAAAATATATGATATTTTCATTATTTGTAAGGCTATTTTCTTTAAATGTCACAAATATTTAACGTGCTAAATATGATTATAGAGGCTAAAAAACTATATTATAACAACAGTCAAATATTTTTTAATGTTGTTTTAGATATATATATATATATATATATATATATATATATATATATGAAGTTAAATACATTATGAAGAACCTTTCAAGTCATATAAAACGGGTTAAGCTATAAACGCTAAAAAAACGTGTTGAGTTAGTTGTCACATCATAAAATTATCTTTAAGAGCATTAGTTTTCTATTCATCCATTATTAGCACACATCCTTGTGTGTTATGTTGTCACACAAATATATCAATAACCAAATTTATTTTATGTTTTTAAATCATCTTAGTTGATATAATAGTTTAGTAACTAGCTAGATTTTTTTAAAATATCAGTATAGTTCTTTTGATTTTTTTAACAAATTTCTTAGAAATCTACAAACTGTTATAAATACATACAAGCCTTTTACAAACTAATGCAAAATTTTTCACCTTATTTTACAAAAAAATAACCCCCACCCATTAGGGCATTTTTGCTTATCCTTCACCATGAAATCCCCTCTCATCCACTAACATTAAACCCAAGATGATTTAAGAAATGGGACTTTTCTTTTAAACCAATAATCTCTCATTTCCACGACCGATATGGGATTTGTTTATACATTGAGCCATGATAAACTTCTTTGTATCGCTACACACTTACACCGATCTTGGTTAATCAGTTGCTCATAACCATTACCGTTTTGGTTACATCGGCGTTTAGTTAATACTGATTCGATTTCATCGGTTAATTTGCTCACCCCAAATGATCAAAGGACAAGCATGACCATGTAGGATAGAGATGGTCAAAAAAACCGGTCCGGGAACCGGTTTGCCGGTTTAAACCGGAAACCGGTTTTTACGAAAACCGGTTTTTTAAAAACCGGTTTGACCGGTTTACAAACCGCCGGTTCGTATTTCGGTTACAAGTTTTAGAGCCAAAACCGGTTAACAAACCGGTTAATGGAAAAACCGGTTTTTTTTAAAACCGGTTATTATGAAAAAAAACCGGTTATTAACCGGTTATTTAAAAAAAACCGGTTTAACCGGTTATTAACCGGTTCTAACCGGTTTCTAAACCGGTCCTAACCGGTTAGACCGGTTAGGGTTTTGACATACAAAAACCGGTTATTAACCGGTCCGGTTATTAACCGAACCGGTTTTTTTTTGGGCCAAAAAAAACCGGTCCAGTTAATAACCGAACCGGTTTTTTTAAAAAAATCGATCTGTGCACCTCTAATGTAGGATCCATAAATGGATGAATATATCAAGTTTTTATTTAACTTTTAATAAATAAATAAACTAATTTACATATACACTTAAATGGATGAAGTTGACACATTTGTAACTGTATACATCAATACAGTCGGCTACCTGTATTGTAGCCTCTTTTTTTTAACTTTCTTTTGATATATAATATTGTTGGGTGTTAAGTTTAGCTATCAACATAACTTAAAAGTCCATATGGATCACTTATTATTATTAGGTTTTGTAGCTGTGATGATATAATAAGTAGGTTGCCTTCCTTTTCCAAAACCAACCACCTAAAATTAAAGCTATTAACTTTCTCATACAAGTTATTACACCTTTAATTGTATTTAAAATAAAATTATTTCTGAAAATGACCGGTTTAAATGGTACACCAGAGTTGTTAGACAACAGATCAAAAATAGGGTGAGCGGAAAATCGAATTAACCGAAAAAACGAACGGAAGCATTAACCGACGGTTAATTTTTTGTTTTTTAAACCGAACTTTCGGTTTTCCGTTTTTTAAAAACCGAAAAAAAAAACGTATCGAACCAATTGATAGTGATGAAGATTATGAATACTTTGAAGATGAATAAGTTGATTAATGAAGATTAAGACTAAACTTTTAGTGTTTTTTAATTAAAAACTTTGTTGAATTTTAAACTCTACTACTCTAGCAACTTTGTATTCGTATGGATGCACGTAACATACGTCTATTTTTGTGTTTTTGTATTCAATATATTTGTGGTACTCTAATATACTCTTACAATCTTAAAATCATGATCTTCATTTTTAAAATCTTTTTACAATGTCTACACGTGATTGGAAAAATAATGACTATAACCGAACAGAACCCGAAAATAACCTAAAACCGAACGGTCTGTATATTCAAAAATTGATGACTTCGGTTTCGCCTAAAACCAAACCGTGCTAGCCCTAAAAAATATGGTTTTTAATCATGTTGTGTTGGTGGGTCAACGGACTGAAATATTTAACCCAAACAATACTATTATTCGTGTTGAAAAATTTTACCTTAACTTGTACACACATAAATTTGGGTCAACCTAAAGCCGACTTATTTAACCTATATTATTAAGAATGTCAAACATGATGATGAGTTTTAATCGTATAATTTTATATTAATTTTAAAGCTGATAGAGCAGGTTAAAAAGATTATTAACTGTATAATATTATATTATCTTTAAAGTGATTTTGGTTTCGTATCAAACTTCATGGATTTTAAACCAAATAATAATTAGGCATTTACATTTCGTATTACAATTTAAAACATTTTATACAAAAACTAATATCAAACGAAAAGTAAAAATATAATTTTAAAACATTTAAACATAAACGAGTTAACAGGTCAACCCAAATTTATGCTGGTCATTTCGAATGCAATCCGCTTTTAAAACAAATCAATTATTTATTAATATTTTCATTTGGTGTGAATAAAATGAACTGAAAAGTAGCCCGTTTTCTAAACAGGTCGTGTCAGCCCACCCAAAATCTATTTTTTTCGTATTGGATTTGGGTCGCGTTTCGAATCGTATCAGGAATTGTTGCCCCTAATAAAAACAACGGGAAAGGGTTTTTTTTTTTGAATAATTTTTATAACGGAAAATGATAATTGAATTATACTTCAGTTTGGTTTAAAAAAAAAACTCGAGTTGTAAGTTATAACACGATGAGTTTTCATAAGTTCGGATTGAGCCTCATCAATGCGGGTTTCTCTGTTTTATAACGTGCTAAAGATTTAATCAGCTATACAAATAGGAAAATCCATAGCCTGATATAAGTAACCCGGGTTCATGATTTAACTAAATTCAGTTTATGAAAACCAAAACCAATTACCTAATTCTTGATGTAATTCGATTTTGTCTCTTTCGTGTATGCCCACATTTCGTATATAGGGATGCTTTTATGATAGAAAAAAAATATATAAAATGTTGTTCTCCTGTTAAAGATTCAAAGGATCTAATTCAATCATTTTTGAATCCGGGTTTAATTTAAACATCTTCTGATTATTAAAAATTTTGGTCGATTTCAGAAACCGTACCTATTGACTACCATGATGTAAACAAGTTGACTTGCTCGTGAGCTAGTTAAAATAGGTGCGCTAAAAACTCTGATCAAGACGATTTATATGAGATTAGTGTGAGCTCGTTTCTCACTTGGAGCTCATTTAATAAACAAACTTAAGTATGGGCTTTATATATCGAGCTTGACTTCACTCGCTCGTCTATACAAGCTTATTATTTATTATATTTTTATAAAATATTTTTTTTATTAAATATAATAAATTGTATTATCATAATATTAATAAAAATAACTAAATGGTGTATGGTGTTTTATATAGTAGAAATAATTAGATACTCAAATAATCAATAAAAAAATGAAAGCTCGACGTCCAAAATGTTTGTCAAAACTCACAAGCGAAGCTCACGCAAAAATATAGAGTTCAAAACGAGCCAAATTCAAACTAAGTTCATCAACCTTAAACGAGCTCAAACTCGACCCCACTTGTTTACAATCTAACAACCAACTGAGAAAATAATAATAATAATAATAATAAAAATAATAATAATAATAATAATATAGTTGTAACAACAAAATGCAGAAAAGTTTTTAATATTAATATCAAAGTAACTTTTTAATGTATAGAATAAGCCTACTAAAACCGTTTTTCAACTTTTCATCCAAGCTTCGCCACTACATCTATGAACATTTTTATATTACCATTTGGAGTTTTTTAAAAAGAACAATAAACAGATAAACCACTTCAAATGCAAAAACAAATAACGACCAGTCATTGAACATATTCGCGCTACTTCAATTGAGCATACAACACGGTCACATGAACATACTCGCTACTTCGATCAAACATACAACAACACGAGCACGACGTTTGATTATATAAATAATAAAGAATCGTCACAACAAAAATAAGCAACAGAAAAAGATAGGAGAGAGGAAATATTAGGTTTTGTTCATCATAAAAGGCTTGCTTACAATAGGCTTACACTTCTCTCCATTCTCAAAAAAAAAAAAAAAAAAAAAAAAAAAAAACATAGTTCAGAAAGAAATATATATAGAGAGGTTAACACTGCAAGTAACTTGCAAGAACCACTAGCAGCAGCAGCAGCAGCAGCAGCAAAATTACGAAATGTCCTTCATCTGCATACTTAAGCCACTAGTTTCAGTAAGGAAGTGACTGATGGTGTTGAATCTCTTGGGCCTGTTTGGGCCTCCATTTGGTCCTTCCTTTCACAATCTCGCCGCCGCCTTCGAGTCGAAGCAGGTGTTGACAGTCGACACCGCCACCAGAAGCCGCCATCCCATTGTCACCGCCTGTCAGCAAGGAGGTGAGTGACTGCAGCACGCTGTCTTTCATGCACTCACGACGGTACTCGAGTGTGATGCTTGCAAGCTCATAGTCCTCCACCACATGCTTCGGAGCACTCTGCAATGACGCGTCGTTAAAATGTGGTATATTATGTTAAACGGATCGGGTTGACTTGAAACACTTGATAGTTAAAAAAAACAAATATTACGAAATAAAAAAGAATTGTTAAAAAAACCTATGAACTTCTGTTAAATCCCAACGCTAAAGAAAAAACAAAAAAGATTATTTTTTTCAAGACTTGATCCATACACTTAAAAATTTTTAACAAATTATTACAAAAAAAAAAGAGTACTTTTTGCATAATTAAGCCTCCAGACAATATAAAAAATAAATAAATAATATTTTTTTCAAGACTTAAAATCCCTAAACTTCTAAAAATTTAACAAATTATAACAAAAAAAAGCAACTTTTTTGTATAATTAAGTCTCTAGACATTATAAAAATTGCCTTTCAGTTATATTTCACATTTTCACCTCAAAACTCGGTATATATGTAAAATATCAGATATCCTATTTATTATCCGACAAAAAATCGAAAAATATAAAAGAAACCCATATTTTAAATTTTGTTACATTTTTATGCCCTTAATGTATGGATGATAAAGGTTAATGTCATAAGTACCCTTAAAAACTTGTATAATATCATATTCACAAACAAAAAGTCATAACATCAAATATATTCATCTTTATATTTATAACATTTATACCATTCCCTTAAAACATTTTATAGGATATGATACTTTGGAGTGTAAAGAGAAAGATACGCGCATAAATGTATATAATGTATATAAATGTTATTATATTAAAAACTGTTTTTAGTGAAATTTATAGCATTAATATGAATACATACCTCCAGAATCCAGCCAACATACTTCACATTGTTGACATGTTGGTTCACATCCAAATCACTCCACTTGGGCTAAAACATTTGTCAAAAAAAAATAAATTATTATTATTATTATTATTATTTTGAAATCAAAAACAATAAAATTTGATTAAGATACGGAACGTTACTTACAGTTAAACCATTACGAACATGGTCAGCAGTTTTCTCGTCAAGTTTCGGTAACTTCCTGTCATCGTCATCGATAACAGGAGGCGTATCAACAAAATACTGCTTGATTTCAGCCCGAACTTCATCGGGAATTTTCGATAACCTCCTCGTAACTTTATTCATCATAACCCAATTACTGCAATAAAAATTCAAAAAAATAAACACATAATAATTAGATTCTTAACAAAACATGTACAAATTTTAAAAATATAAGATCTTGTCTTATTCATAGAATCATAGAGATGAAACAGGACCATTGCATCTGACAACTGGCACCACATGTTACAATAAATAATCATTTTATATTTAAAAAAATTAAGAAAAAAAATCATTTTATTAAAACTTGTATTAAAAAAAATTTCATATAAGCATTTTTTTAACATGTGGCATATGAAGGTGTCTGCTGTTAAATGTCATGGTATCAGCCAGTGCCACATCAGCAATTTACATGTGTAATAAGTTAAAAGTAGGTATATTGCTAAAATCAGCAATGAAGTGTCAGTTCTATTTTATTGCTAAAATTATAACATAAATGTAAAATTTCATTTAAAATTTTATCAAAATTTGTGATATTAGTTTTATAATCTTCTCACCAAGTGAAATAATATTTATTGTTATTATTAGAACCTATCAACAGGCTAAAATTCAAACAAAATTTATAAAAATTTCTAGTTAAAAAGTATAAAAAGACCTTGACGCTCGTGTTAGTATTTCGTCCGTTTTGCAATCACGAATCAGCCAATCACGACGCATACCGTTTTTCCCAGAAGCAGCTACCCAAGTATCCACTTGAACCACATCACCCCTGAAAATAATTAACATAGTAAATAACATCAGTTTCTTTCATACAACTATTAAAAAAATTAATAATAATTAAAATAAAGCACTTTAGATTACCAAGTCGGATAACGGTCTACTAGCACTTGCATCTTAGTAACCACCCAAAAAAGATTCCGTTTACTCATTTCAGGCGTTGACCCGAATCCATCGCCGAGAAGTCCAGCATTTTTAACATGATTAAGAGCTGTTTCCTGTTAAATAAAACACAAGGGTATTTTAGTAAATGTGTAAATCTTCCTAAAAAACACACACAAACGACCACCATTTTTTATGTCAAAACACTTCAAACAAGTAAAATTTGTAACAAAAACAAAACACACACACAAGGGTATTTTAGTAAAAGTTACATACTCCAAAAAACACACAAACAACCACCATTTTTATGTCAAAAGACTCAAAACACTTCAAACAAGTAAAAAAACACACACACAAAGGTATTTTAGTAAAAGTGTAAATCTTCCAAAAAACACACAAACAACCACCATTTTTATGTCAAAACACTTCAAACATGTAAAATTTAAAACACACACACACAAGGGTATTTTGGTAAAACTGTACATACTCCAAAAAGCACGCAAACCACCACCATTTTTATGTCAAAACACTTCAAACAAGTAAAAAAAAAAATTTAAAAAGAAGCTTTTACAAGAAACTAGCTTAATATTGATGTAACATACCTGCAAATGATTCATTAACGTTTCAACCGACGCAGTACGATCCGCCCCTATCTCATATGACCTAATCGAAAAGTTTTGACGAAACACAAACCCATCCTCAACAATTCTCCCAAAACCAAACGGATCCAAATCAGCAAGCATGTCGGGACGTTTAGTCTTCCAATCCAACATCATCCATTGCTTTTCAGCAGCCAAGAAAATAGTAGTAATCGCAGCAAGAAGCATGCTCCAATCCGGCAGCTGATTAATAAAAGTCCTCGGTGCACCAGATGACGAATTATCATCTTTTTTTAGCCCATCCATAACGCCAACTCGGGTCCCGTTCACCTTCGCAGGCGCCTGCGCATTGGTCTTAACTTGCAGACCGTGAGAAGACGTTGACTTTGACTTAATTCCACGAACGTCAACGCTACCTAAACCCCCTTTCTGATTACCAGAATTCTTGGCACCAGAGTCCGGTTGAGGCGAAGATACCGGAAATAGCGATGCAGTAGCAGCAGTAGCAACCATGATTACGAAACTTTAAAACGTTTTCAGCAAATTATTATTCAAAATCGACAAATAACATATATTCCTGCATAAATAACAAAATTTCCAAAATCAAAAAAAATAATTATATTACATATTATATATATAATACCTTTATAAACAACTACCTATAGGTTTACAAGTAGTTTCAAATTTTGGAAATGAATATGTTAGTTATGATGATATGTAATCAATAATAGGTTATGATGAATCATGTTTTATACAGGTATTCAACCTACCTACCCTACACACAATTAATGCAGACAAAAGATATTCAATTTTTACATTTCACATGTTTCAATCAAGAAGCATCCACACAATAACATACTCAAATTTCATATGTTACCATTGAAATCATTTGAAAGTTTATGACCATCAAAATGGGTACCGTACCGATACGGTACGCAATGGTATCAACCGAACAAAATCGGTGCTGATATCGGTATTCGTTTTTTCATGTTTTCAGTATCAGCACCTTTCGGTTTCGGTATTTTTAATCGTTACTGGTACTGGTATTCGGTTTTTTATGTTTGTGGTATCCATACCATTTGGTTTCGGTATTTTCAAACAATACAACACAAGTACTCATTTTTTCATGGTTTTGCTATCGGTACCATTCGGTTTTAGTATTTTCAATCAGTTCAGATACTGATACTCGTTTTTTTTCATGTATTCGGTATCAGCACCATTCAGTTTCGGTTTGGTTTTTCAGTATTTTTCGAGCAGTACCGATATTCACCTTTTTCATGTTTTCGGTTTCAATATTTTCAATCAGTACCGTATAAATACGGTACCCAACCGGTACCGACCGAACACAATTAGTACCAATACCCGTATCACATTTTCCGTATCAAAATACGGAAACCATTCCGTTTCGGTACAAAAACCAAAAAAAGAAAAATTAGTACTTTTACTCATTTTTGGTATCAGTATTTTCAAGTATTTTCAATCGGTACCGTACCAAAATGGTACCCAACCGGTACCGACCAAACACAATCAGGACCGTACCACTACCCGTATTCATTTTTTTCATGTTTTCGGTACCGGAAACCACTGAAACTTAATAACAAGTTTCGGTACTTTCCAGTCAGTACCGAACCGGAAAAAACTGTACTTTTACTCATTTAACCGAAAAAATTGATACTTTTACTCATTTACGGTACTCATCCCTAATTTCACAATACCTGTGTAAAGAGAAACATGAGATAAACATATCACAAATTATCAAATCATCACCAAAAAAAACATGTTTTTACCTACAGATCTGACAAATCAAACCCACAAAAACCCAATTCAACCGATTCAAACACAAACCCACTTCAATTTACACCTAATAAACATAACCCAGAAACAATAGATCACCAAATTGAATATACAATATAATATATAATATACAACATGCATGTGTAAGGTATAAATATAAAGAAATAAGCTTTAAACATACCTGTAATAATAATAATAATAATAATAATAATAATAATAATATTGTAATGAAATAAAAGGTCAAGAAGAATCGAGAGAAAGAGAGATTGTGAGTAATAATAATAATAATAATAATAATATATTTAATGTTAAAATGTCGTTGTACGATCCGCAAACAATTGATTGAAATGTGAAAGATTATTAGGGTTTTCGATGGGTGAATTTGTATGGAATTTGGAGAAGAAGAAGTTTGATTTTGAATTTGAGAATAATAATAATAATAATAATAATAATAATAATAGTAATATTGGCTGGTGAAGAGGTAAATCCCAGCAGAGCCCAGTTGGTCCCGCAAGACTCACCTTTAACAGGGACGTCTGCGAAAAGGCCATCTGCTCCCGCAGGACCCACCATGCTCAGAGAACCTTACGCGCAGTACGCAAGCTGTACACGCAGGGAATGCCTCCCAATGGTGAAGTACCCCGCCTGTTCCCGCAGTTGCGGATACAAGCCATCAGGGAAGGCTACCCGCAGACAGCAGAGCTACACGCACAAGACAATAGATACTTCAGTAGTCACATGAAGGAATGAGCAAGGCGGGAACAATCCCGCCAAAATGAGCCAGTCCGTATGATTCTGAAAGATCTTCTGTACTATACCTACCAAGGTATGGATAGGACAGACAATCTGACCAGAACAGCCCATGAGCCAATCACAGGGTGACAGCTCACCGACAACAGTACGAGGAGGAGCACCCTCTAGTACTGTTTGTCACTATTAGCCGCTGCCTACTCACCAACCCCTACGGTGGGGCATGCGCAGCCTACAGTTGGTGGAATAGTGTTACTGTTCGCCGTAACCTATTCACCAACCAGCATGGCCTGCGAACAATCCACAGTAGGTGGGACGTGCATAATCTACAGTTGGTGGAATAGTGCAGCCGACTTTGTTACTGTTGGCCGTAACCTACCCACCAACCAGTATGGCCTGTGCATAGTCAACTGTTGGTAGAACAGGAATACTATTCAGCCGGCTGTACCTTCTAGGAAACCTACCTTCGGCTATAAATACTCCAACATCTTGGAATGGTAAGATCATCTGCTATCCTGTTATCTAGCAATCTCTTAATATACACTTATATTCAGAGCAATCTAGTCTGATTCTCACGCCGGAGGGTGGTCACAAGGAAGAACCCCCCCCCCCTTCTCAGTGACGAGCTTACGGTGTTTGTTTTGCAGGTCCCCTGAAGAACAACTGTCTCTGTTGGACCTCATTCTCGTGGGAAACATTACTTAACCCCCAGATTATCTATAATCTGCACCGGGTCACTTAGTGTTTCTTCATTGGCGCCATCCGTGCATAAAAGCTAGAACTAATTTAGTTTTTTCAAATTTTCTGAAGAAATGGTTAACGTTACTCCGGTCCAAAGGCCAGTAACCGACCAAGAAACCCCGGTAACAACCCCAGCAACTGGGGGGAACACCGGCGGTTATACAGTCCTTACGAACACTACCCCGACTACCCAAGCCGGGGCAAGTGCAGTAAATATTCCACTGGGGTTCACCGATACCCAGCTGGAAAAACGAACGAGGGTCCCTCGCCAAACACTAGATCAAGTGAAGGCATGGGCCGAAGCACGTCAGAAAGAGTTCCAAGCTGAATTGGACGAACGCTTGCGTTCGGTTCAACAGGCTGACGAATTCGGCAGTACTCGCCAACACCTCATTATGAACAGCGAGGGCGAGTACTCAGATGACGAGAGGGAGGAGTCCGATACCGACGCAAACCCTCGCCATAAGGCGAAAGGGAAGCGTAAGGAAACGGACTCCCAGCCAAAAAGGAATTTTGGGGAAGCCTTTAAACCGACAAATGCGGAGAGAAACCCGCGTGACTTCTCCAAAACCTTTAGACCAACTGCTACGAATGCAGGAAAGTCAAAATTTGCAAGGGATATTGCGGAAGCAATCGCCCCGAGAAGTGCCAAACAAATGTCCAACATTGGCACTTATGATGGTCTATCCGACCCAGACGACCATTTGAACATGTTCATTGCGGGGGCTACCGTCAGTAACTGGACGGAACCCACGTGGTGTTACATGTTCCAGATGACTCTGGTCGGAGCAGCCAGGGCATGGTTCGATCGTTTACCGGTCCACCACATATATGACTGGGCGGACTTTCAGAACAAGTTCAGCCAACACTTCAGCCAGCAGAGGAAGTATACTGAAGAGCAGTGGACGATCCTCAACTGCGTTAGAGAGGAGGATGAATCTTTACTAGACTTCATCACCCGCTTCAACTCCAAGAAGCTGAGCCTGGGCAACATAAGTGAAGATCTTGTTCGCGCCGCTTTCATCCAGGGCGCCGAGTACCCAGAACTTATCCGCACATTGACGGGTAAGGACGGCATGCCATCCACATGGGATGCCATCATGACGGCAGCCAAGCGCTTTGCCGAGACGGAGAAGCAGCTGGGAAGAGATCTTCCCCAGAGTACACACCTCTACACGCAGAGGACAAGGGAGAACAACGTTAGGATCGCCCGACAGAACAAAAAGAGGCGGCTAGGTATTTGGCAGTCAAGGGTAAACTTTGACACATCGTCCAGCTCTCGCCCTCTTGTTGGCGGAAGGGACAACACACACCCTTCAAACCGAAAACACCGGTGGACGCCACTCACCAAGAGCGTCACGGAGATATTTGCCACGGAAAAATTGCCATGGCCAAAAGCCCCATTGATCCGGCAGAAACCTAATGCGGATCAAAGCAAATCCTGTGATTTCCACGGGACAAAGGGTCATGGTACTGAAGAGTGCACAACCCTGAAGGATATTGTTGAGACATTTGTCAAGGATGGAAGACTTGCACATCTCGTGGCATCAATCAAGAAGGGAGGAATGAATGACAACCGGTACAGAGGTAACGGACGAAAGCCGGTCGACATCAGCATCAACATGGTTCATGGCAAGGTCAGAGGAAGAAAAAGACGAGTGACAGAACCATGCGCGTGGAAGGAAGCTGAGGTGCGCTTCCCGCGAGTGCCAGGAGGCCCCAGCAAAGAAGGCCCCATCGTCATCAAAAGCCAGCTGGGGCATTACATCACTTCCCGCACCCTAGCTGACAACGGCGCTTCGTCAACAGTGATGTACAGGCAGTTCTTTGACAAGCTGGATGATGAAGACAAAGAACGCTTGGAAACGGTCTACGCTTCAATGGAAGGGTTTGACGGCAGTACAGAAACCCCCCTGGGTATCCTATCTTTCCCCGTTACTCTTACCGATGGGAATCATTCACGCACAGAAGACGTGGATTTTGTCGTGATGAGAAAGCCACACCACACGTACGACATCCTATTCGGAAGAGACGGGATGGCAAGATTCAACGCCGTGGTATCTTCAGTCCACGGCATGATGGGATGGCCAACAGCTGAGGGTGTAGCGATGATCACTGGCATTCCCCAGAATTTGGTGAGCGATAATGGCACCAACTTTGCTGACAAGAAGCTACAGCAGTATTTGAAAGAACTTCAAATCACCCACACCTTTACCTCAGTGGCACACCCGCAAGGTAATGGTGAGGTGGAAAGAGCAAATAAAAGCATCGTCGAAGGCATAAAGAAAAGACTCTTGACACTGCAAAAGAAACAAAGCAGTTAGAAAAAGATGATATAAAAAAAAAAAAAATGTATAAAGGCCAAAAGAACCCTACGCACCTGTAGGGTCGATCACAGGCCGATAGCCACCGAACCCATCACCTGAACCTAAGGGAAATCCATCCAAAACGTCAGGCAGAAGGGAAGGTAACAAAGATTGGCGAGAAGCCTCGCGCGTACCTGAAGGTTCGGCCGTCGAGGCCGATGGCGGAGGCGGCACGGTTTCCGCCGCAGTAGATGGCGGAGGCATGGTATCCGCCGCGGTCGCCGCCGTGGAGGCAGCAGCAACAGTAACCGCCGGCTCCGTGAAGGATGCTGTAAAAATCGCACTCACGGCCGGCGGTGACGTTATCTCGGCTGGAACAGTCGGCTCAAAGGAGTGAGCAACTGGACCAGCGGATGCAGGCGCAGGCGCCTGGGTCGACGCCTCAGGTAGGCTGACCGAGCCTACCGTCATTAGCGGAGAGGTACTCCCCTGCGCTCCACCCTGGAATGCGTCAACATCCACGCCTGCACAAAAAGATAAGTTTCAATAAATTTATAGTGAAATCTACAAAGGACGTTTGTACTTACGGGTTTTCTTGAGCCTGAACGTACGGACGGGCGGGGACGAGCCCGATGGAGCCGGTCTCTTGATGCCGGTCACCGTCGTCGTCGTTGGTTCTCCGGAGGCAACAGTCGTAACCTCCGGAGCAGTGGTCTTCTCACCACCGGGGTTCCTCGCCACCTCTTCACTATCTGACTCAGTGTCAGATAGGAGCACTGGATCGGCTGTGGAGGCCACCTTCTCCTTCCCCTTTCCGCCGGCAGCTTTCCTCTTCCGCACCAGCGAAGGACCATCTGCGGATTCCTCAGAAGAAGGGATGTCATGAATTCCGGCAGCGGGTACAGCATTGAGGGATTGAGGGTAGAATATCGCCTTACTTGGCCGCCGATGGCTCAGGATCTCGTGGCCCAGCGGATAGACCTCCACAAACCGATCCACCGTTTGTTCCAGGATGGGCAACTCGCCCTCGTCTAGAGCACGAGTACCCATCCGCGCGGGACAATCAGCTTCCCGCGGGTACAGGAGCGACTCCAAATCGTTCCCCTCTGAAAGAAAAGAAACAGTTAGAAGACAAACTCGTATCAGTAAAAAAGACAAGACATACCATAAGGAATAGAGTTCAAACCGTATTCGAGAAGGATGGGAACCTGAGACGCCTCCTTCCACACCCGGCTCATCCCCAACATCACCATCCCGGACTCCGCAAACCGGTAAACCGGAGATTGGACCAGGGATATCTTCGAGAACCATTCCACCTCCTAGTAGTTGGGGGCGTGAAGGCTCGGAATTGCTTGGCCATTTTTAAACTTCATGGCAAGGGGGACGGCGCGGGCGGATATGTAGAAGAACTCCCGCTTCCACGATCGGAGACTGCGCTCGGTCGCGCAAATCTTTAAACCCTTAATACGGGTTGTCAGGGTGTACCACCCCTGGATGCACCTCCAAGTATAGAAGGTCATCAGGCGGTCCACATGGGGCTCGATGCCCAAAATCCGGCACACCCACTCGAAGTGGCGAATCTTGGCGACCGCCATAGGGTGCAGCTCGGTCAAATGAACACCGTGCCTCTCAAGGACACGGTAAACAATCTTTGTCAATGGGAACCTAAGATTCCCATAGACAAAGAATGCTGCATAAACCCCGATCTTGCCTCTGGGGGCATCGTACACGGTCTGATGGGGTTCAGGAAACTCAGGCTCGAGAGGATCGAGCATGAACTTCCTAACAACATACCGGTACTGATCGCCGGGCAGAGCACACTGGCACTCGCCAGCAGTGCTCCTATCATCGGTCGTAGACTCGAAATCATGTGAAGACATCTTGCAGAAGGAAGAAGAAAACGATTTCAAGGGAATGCTCGACTGAATAGAGTATTCACCGGAAATCGCTGTAAAGATGAAGAGAAAATGTGAAAGTGTGAATTGGAAAGGATCCTCCACCCCCTTTATATACTAATCGCAATTAATGCGGTGAATTTAATGCGGAGGAGAGAGAAATCGAAGGTGCAATGAAACTATGACGCGTGGCAAAAAGCAAGCTGGCAACAGCTGTCAAAAGGACGCGTGCCAGCAATTTTGCGGCCACGCGCCCGAAAAATCGCGCCCACGCGCCTGAAAAAGCGTCTGGAATGACCATGTACTGTCACGTCACCATAACTTCCTGCACGTCCTGACACAGTCAGAAGAAACCGTCGCACGACGTTTCAGATGTTTGGACTGTTCCTATCTTTTCACCAACTCTTCGAATTTCGAAATTCAAAATTCAAGAAGATTCAAAAGAAAGCGGGAAAGTACTTACCTTGGCAACCAAGTAACCATAAGCCGGGTGCGGGTACAGTGCTAAGGCAAAACCCTTCACATACCTAGCACCCGCAGGGAATTGAAGCCAAGAATACCTTGGCAACCAAGTAACCATAAGCCGGGTGCGGGTACAGTGTTAAGGCAAAACCCTTCACATACCTAGCACCCGCAGGGAATTGAAGCCAAGAGTACCTTGGAAGTAAAGTAACCGTAAGACGAGCGTGGGTATTGTTAAGGCAAAACCCTTCACATACCTAGCACCCCGCAGGGAATTAAAACCAAGAAGGATCTTCTGGGTAATGCTTGCGGATAGAGGAATAACATCCCCGCATAACGGGAACGTCGAGAATTATATTGTTTGAAACTCCGTGATGGAATTGGTGGTCTTAGCATAATTGATCACTATGTTGAAAACCACCAGAACCCCATGGAGACTATATACAAGTAAGACTCAACGCTCCTGACTTGAGAGAAGGTTACATACCTACCCGCATCATACCCAAAGATCAAGCAAAAAAATCGGGAATTTTTGCAAGTGACATTAGGAAACCCGCGGGAAGAATCCCCACGGAGAACCTTAAAACTAAAAACCCTTTTCAAAACCCCTTGCTTAAAGTCCAAAAGTTCACCTCACCTTATTAAACATTCATGAGAAGAACATTGGACTGGGGGGACTTGAAGAGGTAGGTCCCAGCAGAGCCCAGTTGGTCACGCAAGACTCACCTTTAACAGGGACGTCTGCGCAAAGGCCATCTGCTCCCGCAGGACCCACCATGCTCAGAGAACCTTACGCGCAGTACGCAAGCTGTACACGCAGGGAAAGCCTCCCAATGGTGAAGTACCCCGCCTGTTCCCGCAGTTGCGGATACAAGCCATCAGGGAAGGCTACCCGCAGACAGCAGAGCTACACACACAAGACAATAGATACTTCAGTAGTCACATGAAGGAATGAGCAAGGCGGGAACAATCCCGCCAAAATGAGCCAGTCCGTATGATTCTGAAAGATCTTCTGTACTATACCTACCAAGGTATGGATAGGACAGACAATCTGACCAGAACAGCCCATGAGCCAATCACAGGGTGACAGCTCACCGACAACAGTACGAGGAGGAGCACCCTCTAGTACTGTTTGTCACTATTAGCCGCTGCCTACTCACCAACCCCTACGGTGGGGCATGCGCAGCCTACAGTTGGTGGAATAGTGTTACTGTTCGCCGTAACCTATTCACCAACCAGCATGGCCTGCGAACAATCCACAGTAGGTGGGACGTGCATAATCTACAGTTGGTGGAATAGTGCAGCCGACTTTGTCACTGTTGGCCGTAACCTACCCACCAACCAGTATGGCCTGTGCATAGTCAACTGTTGGTAGAACAGGAATACTATTCAGCCGGCTGTACCTTCTAGGAAACCTACCTTCGGCTATAAATACTCCAACATCTTGGAATGGTAAGATCATCTGCTATCCTGTTATCTAGCAATCTCTTAATATACACTTATATTCAGAGCAATCTAGTCTGATTCTCACGCCGGAGGGTGGTCACAAGGAGGAACCCCCCCCCTTCTCAGTGACGAGCTTACGGTGTTTGTTTTGCAGGTCCCCTGAAGAACAACTGTCTCTGTTGGACCTCATTCTCGTGGGAAACATTACTTAACCCCCAGATTATCTATAATTTGCACCGGGTCACTTAGTGTTTCTTCAGCTGGTCAGCCAGCGGTATTATTTTGGTGGTGTGGTGTCCAGTGATTTTTCCTACCTTTTTTTGTTCTAGAAATTATAATAATAAAAATAATAATAATAATACTAATTTTAATAAATTTTATCTTTTAAATATATGTAATTTATTGATCATGTGTTTCAAAAATTTTATTAACAGACAGTGTCCTTTACATGACGTTTTTTTTTATTTTCGTCATTTTGTTAAAACTTGGGATGTGAAGGCATATAAGTCTTTTTACACATACTATATAAGTATTTATAATTAAAAAACATATTAAATATATTATTAGAAAAAAGAAACTACATAAAATATGTTAAACAAAAACCCCGTTAAGTTTTGGCATGTTTGAATTTAACTGAGTTTTTTGGATGACAGTTAGTGTAAAGGACAAAAAGCGAATGTATTTTTGTCGTATAAAGAACACCGTCCGCAAATAAACTTTTTAAATGACCTAATCTATAAATCGCATATATTTAAATGACAAAATTTGTAATTCTGTCTAATAATAACAATAATAAAAATAATAATAATAATAAGGTAAATTGAAAATAAATAATCCAAACTTTTGTGTATTGACGGATGATAATCCTAACTTTAAAAATCAATGGTTTCAATTTTCAACTATTTTTGTGTCAATGGATCTTCGTTAAAAACACTTAACGTCGTTAACTTTATTCCCGAGTTTCAAATCAATGTTTTAGGGTTTTTTATCAAAAAAACGATACTATTCGACTGATATAAAACTTATCCTGAAACGGTGATTCAAATTACTTGATTTTTTTCAATTGGAAATTCAAAAACATTGAATTGAAACATTGGTTCGTCGCTTGGATCACCTTTTCGAGATAAGTTTTATATCGGTCGACTCGTATCGTTCTTTCGATCAAAAGCCTTAAACCACCGATTTGAAACTCGGGAAAAAGTTAACGATGTTAAATGTTTTCTAACAAAGGTCCATTTAAACAAAAATAGTTGTAACTTGGTACCACTGATAGTGATTTTTAAAGTTGAAATTATTATCAGTTAATACACAAAAGGTTGTATTATTTATTTCCAATAATAATAATAATAAATTAATAATAATAATTTATATTTTTTATTTTTGAATTAATTATCTATGTAAGTGAGGCCACGTGTTTTGTATTTTTTTATTTTTTTTTTGTCCGGTGTTAGCAAACCTACTTAAGTGTATTTCATGAATTATTACTATTTTATTAAATAGTATATACTTTTAAATAGGCAATATATTCTAGACCTAAATATTAGGTAACTTTACACTTGTAAATATATTAACACAAAGAGTGGGCTCTCACATACAATGGCATTAGGGTGGATAAGGCGCTTTACCCGGTCACCCGATCTCTAAGAGCTCGCGTGGCGCCGTTAATTTAACGAGACCCACCTAAAAATGTATTAATTAAAAAAGACGGGACCCACCATCCCCTACTCAGCTACCCCTACCCACAACACCACCAAGATTAGAACTTCGGCCACCACATCACTGCTGACCTTGCTATCACCGTCTCTAATAGAACGACTGCCACGTAGGCGTTTACTACGACTATTTAAAGATGTCCTGATGACTTAGTAAACACTAACAACGACTAATAGTACCACTATACATCGATCACACGACTCGAACCCACATCCATTGAACAAAGTTTTATACAACTTGTTAGTGCCACCACAAGACTAAAAGAAGTTGATCATTTGAATAGCATATTCATGATTTTTGTTGGTCAAGTTTGAAATAAATAAATAATTATATTAATATTAATTTTATTTGGACCGCTTTGAAGTAGATAACTCTTTGTTTTCAAGGTGATCACTCAATGCCAAGTGTCACATTACCATTTTTGTTTTCATACTTTGACATTTAATTCAATAATAATATAAAATAGTATTCAAAAATTAATTTAATAATATTTTTTTTTCGAACGTTTTTTTTTCACAATTAAGTTATCTCACTGCGCAAACACGTCGCGCCCCACCACCCCACTCAGGCCTACTATGTTGACATGATCGGGATCCACGCTGACATCCGAGTTTGGCTTGGCGTTCTCGGTAAAACCTAGTTGGCTCAACTCGCCCGAAGGCACGACAGGTTTTAATGCTCTGGTAAAATCCGGTCGGAATCAGGATTCGAACCCAGGACATCCGGGTCATCCATCATGTTCCTGACCATTGGGGCAAGCCCCGCTGGTTAATTTAACAATATTTGAATTGATTTTGAAATACTTGCATCCACGCCAAATATTATTTAACATCATAAATTTTAATTATTTGATGTTTGAACAACATAAATATACAGTTGTTTAGATCTTGCAAATATAAATCGTATCATATATATAGTCCATTCATCAGATTCTTTGTTTAATTTAAATATGATTAATTAAGAACATGTTTAGGATTGAGTTTAAAAAATACTTATTAGCTTTTTCAAAAAGTATCTTTTTTATTTTAGCTTTTCGAAAGATTTAAAAAGAAAAAGTATCAAATCCTGGCTTTTCAAAATGACATTTTGAAAAGCCAGGATTTGATACTTTTTCTTTTTAAATCTTTCGAAAAGCTAAAATAAAAAAGATACTTTTATTGCCAAACATATTTTAACATATTGGCTTTTTAAAAATACCAATAAGCATTTTTCTAACTGAATCCATAACATGCTCTAAATATACGTCTATCAATGCGGTCACTCCTTTTGTTATGAAGTAAAATAGTTGAACACCAAACAAAATTAGCGTCTTTGCTTGGAAGGCAGAAATGGACTGGCTTTCGACACTTGCGATAACAGTAAGGCCCGAACTTGATGTGGAAACCCGAAACATGTGGGACAGGCAATACATACCATATTCATTAGAGTATGAATAGGTTTAGGATTACTTTTGAAAATTTTCACAGGCTTGAGATGTGTATAGAACTGTAATATTTTTTTGATATAGATTCATACAACAATATACAAAGATTTATCTCTAAGATGGAAAAAAGTTAAAAAAAAAAGATAAATAAATAAATAAGAATAGAGAAATATAAGTTGGAAGTGGCTCAATGGTAGAGCACTCACTTTACTAGTGAGAGGTAGGGGGTTCAAACCTTACTATCACCAACTTATATGGGAGATATGAGGGATGACCCTGGCTTGCCAGGGTTCGAGTTCTGATCTCACCTGGTTTTACCGGCTCCTCGCTGTCGTGCCGTTTGGCGGGCGTGGGGGTCGGGTTTTATCCGGTGAATCCCTCAACAGGTGGATCGCTAGGGGCTCCGTCCATCCGGACTAGTGGCGGCTCGGGCTACTTTCAGCCATTGAGGACCGCATACGAAGTACCCGGCGTTACTTACTTCGACGTTCAAAAAAAAATAAGAATAGAGAAAGAAGCAGGAACATGGGTATTGACATCCAACACTGACAAGGAGACACGAATTCACGTTCGTACTCTTAAAAGACACGAAAGTGGGGCTTACTCCCTCTGGGATTTCTTGTGGCTGACTACAAACAAACACACTATTTATTTACAAACTTCTTGTTCCTTCTTCACAGTCACATCTTCTTTTTATGCTTCTTTAATATTTTATTATTCAACTTATATTTATATATTTTTTGAACGGTAAACAACAGAGAACTGTCTAGATATTTTATATGGGATTTCTTAATAGCAAAAGATCACAATCAACAGGCCCGGCCCAGTTATCTTCAGCTCCGAGAAAAACTCACACGTTCGAAAGCTCACTTGTGATAAAACTCAAACGTCTTTATGATAGAACTGGAAATCACAAAAGTTCCAATGTCCTATTGAGAAACCCAGTCTTTCAACATTACAGTGAGAAGTTCTAAATTATATTAAGGGTGTGTTTGGGATTCCTTATTTTTATCAACTTATAACTTATAAACTTTTTGAAAAGTTAATAAGGTGTATAAGGTGTTTGGTAAACCATAAGGCCTTATGGGTTTTAACTTACAGTGAAGGCAAAATAAAGGGGTTTTGAAAAGTTAGGAATATGTAACTTATTAAGTTAATGAGTTTGATTTACCTATTACACCCCTCTCACCCTTAAACCTCATTACACTATTTTTTAAAAAGAGTGTCATTTTGGTTATTTTGGTTTTTCCCAACACATAAGCTAATCCAAACATTTTTTATAAATTTTTTTTTTCAAAATTTCATAAGTTTATAAGTCCTTTTAACTAAAAGTCCTTTTTCACTAAAATAAGCAATCCCAAACACACCCTAATATAATCATTATCATAACCTGTATAATTTACTTAACTCGAGTTGATTACGAAACCAAAGTCACATCTTTTACTTTAACAATGTTACTTTCATCTTGTGTATATAATAATAATAATAATAATAATAATAATAATAATAATAATAATAATAATAATATTATTATTATTATTATTATTATTATTATTATTATATACACAAGATGAAAGTAACATTGTTAAAGTAAAAGATGTGACTTTGGTTTCGTAATCAACTCGAGTTAAGTAAATTATACAGGTTATGATAATGATTATATTAGGGTGTGTTTGGGATTGCTTATTTTAGTGAAAAAGGACTTTTTCACTAAAATAGGCAAACGCACCTATTTACTTAAGTGCTCAACCTAGTCGATAAATCAAACTTAAAACATTCAATTTATTTTTATATTGTTTACGTACAATCGCATCTCAAACGTTTTAATCAGATAAAAAGTGGTGTAAACTTTTGTTCATGCGTTTTTTTTTTTTTGATATTTCTTTTTTTTTGTTGGTGCCTTTTCTTCAGTCATGGAGGTTGCCCTTTGGGTGTTTGGTTTTATTTATAAAATTTTACTGTTCGGAAAAAAATATGGATGGAAGCAGACAACTTAGGTGACACATGAGTTGTGGTCGAGGATATGACCGGGCTCCATCGGGTTTCCAGACGTTAGCAAACGAGAAAAATGGTGGGCCCATGCTACAATAAGTTGTTTAAAACTTAATGGCTAGTTGGCTACATCAATTTTTAACGTAAAGGGAATATAAAATATATTTAAGGTAGTTTGAGTGTGAAATAGAAGGCAACGGTTTAATCCTCTCATATTATACAATATTATTTAGCTGTTCAAAAAATATATATATTACATCCGGGTTTTCACTTTTTTTGATACTACAAATTACATTATTAAATGTCAATAAAAACCCGTAACTATGGATTGAATTTCTACTTCCCTGGATTTCCCTGGTGAAAAAAAAAAGAAAAAGAAAAAAACCAAATCAAGAACCGGACTCGAAAAAATACCCGGAACTGACTTTTTTCAAACCCGGGTTTTAATACCCGTACC